>NC_092059.1:15807609-16110609 GCF_039877785.1 Chaetodon trifascialis | reverse complement strand
AAATGAACACTCATGAATGACTGGGCAGACAGTGTTTGGGATAAAAGCTGAAATACCAGGATGTTTGATGGAAACAGATTAATAAACCAACATTTTTTCATCCTTTTAAACCCATTGTTCTTCAGTTATTTTTGTTATTTTCATTGTTAATACTTGCTTTTATTTATCAACAATGAAGTAGAACATTTGAATATAAGTAAACACACAGTAACTTCCTCTAGTAAATACACCATGGATCATGGTTTATGACTTGTACAATAATGATGTTCACATTTGAATAGTACATGTGCTGTGTGTTATTGCTCCTTGTTGCCGCTCTGTGCACCTCTTAGACTGTGATTTACGGCGTTTCCTTTGCAGGTGATTTGCATGGTCCTCGGCACCATTACTGTCTCTTTCATTCACTCAGTGCGCAGTAGTTAAATCAGTTCCCACGTTGCGCAGTAGTTAAATCAGTCCCTACGTCACATTTACATGACTGTGCCTCCAGTGTAACTTGACAAATCAAAGTTGGCAGTAGGCATGTAACACAGTAACACAGAAATAATTGATTGTCAGATGATATTATTCAGCCCATTTGCTGCTCCTCCAATCTGCTCCTGACTCAGTGCTACAAGGTACAAAGGCAGTCGATGCTGTGTGATTGAGTGCTGGGACACACACTACAAACTAATGGTATTGTATGCATATTATCATATAGCAGCGTACACATGGGCAAACAAGCTGTCAATACACTGGAACAAACCGTCATGAAGGACCCAACACAGCAGACTACCACCTTGTACTACATGAGAGTTAATAATTAATTCAATTATTAACTTACAGTTTAGCAAGCAATACAACACATAAAATGTTCGCTGAATTTGGTTAAATAGCATTTTTACAATTGTGTCAGTTAAGCCATGCCTGTGGCAGAACGAGCACAATCTTACTTTCGGGGGAAGTGGTGGCTTTACAATGGTGATGCCTTTAATTTGACTGTACGCTGCACATATGATGCAATATGTCTTCTCTCCCTAAAGCACGAACAACAAACAGATGGGCCCCATTTTTCTCCAACAATAACCACAGCATCTCCTAAATGATAGTGGTAGCTTGCATGCAAGGTCATCCCCTTCTTGGTAGGCCTGTGTGTATAGGGGAGAGAGTCTCTTGCTTTTGATACCTTTATGCCTTTTCCATCCTTCTGTTTACTCAAGTTGGTTGGCACAAATGTCCAAGGCAGGCAGTGGGTTATGTGGAGGGTACATGATGAAAAAAGTGAACAAAGTAAAGCATTTGCTGTGAACATAAGAGAAGGACAAGTGCAAAATGAAGGAATAAAAGAGGAATAGGGGGTGAAGTGTGGGGGGATTTGAATTGAAAGGGGAAGGGCTGTGTGGGTGTTTGTGTATGTGCATGAGTGTTGCATTCCTGATGAGATGGCCCCACACAATGGCTGAGTTGAAGGTTGCAAGCCCTTTTAAGCAGGAATAATACGCTGGGTCACCAGTGTTACCTGGCGACACGTTCTTGCTTTGTTAAAGCCTCCTCCTCAACAAGCAGAGATGGCCAAGCAGTTATCTTTCTTTTATGGTTCACATTTGAATTCAAAAGGTCATACACTGAGTTTTCCTGTGAGTTCTCTGAATGCATCAAACAGATTTAGTGTTTTGTTTTGTTTTTTTTTTTTTTGTGGTTCATCATGCCGTTTTGTGTCCGGTTTGTGCCAGTGTTTGATAATGCTGTGATGATGACACTTGTCCGTAATGTCTCCTTCATGTTAGTGTTTCTAAATGTGAGGGTCACAATCATGCTAGACATTTTAGTCGGGATTTTATGTGGAGTGAATTAGAATTTTAAGCACCAGACAGAGCAGTTGATCAATTGGCGTGTCAGTCTGTTCCCATTTTAATAACCAGTTAACCAGCTGACTATGCTGAAGAATATGTACAGTGTCATGCAGTATCATGCAGTCCTCACCAGTTCATTGTAGCAAACCTGATTTGTGGTGTCATTTCCAGTTTACATAACACAACTTGTAGGAACCATATGCCTGCACATTGCCAACATCTGACGCCCCCTTCCCCTTCCTCTTTTGCTAACATGTGTTCCTCAGCATCCCTCTCAATTAGGGGCCTCGTAGATAAAATAGTGTGGTGGTCTATTGCATGCATCCTCTGCAGATTACACACAGATCCTTCGCTGACACCACCTTGGGGTTGACTTCCACTTACCTCCCTCCACCCATACGCTATCACTTGTCATGCATGTTTAGCCCACTTCATTGACATGCAACAGGATCCCCCTGCTCCAAACGTGCAAGAGAGAAAAATCCCCTGTGTAATGACAGCATGTTTGCAGCAATTTCACCTGTTGAATTAGTTTCTCTATTTGCAAGTCGACTTCTTTGGACTGAGCGCTGTACTGACTGTACAGAATAAATTACCTAAACATCACTATAAATCAAGGAAAAGTGATCATGTTTTATTGTGATGTAAAACGGATTGTGTTTAATGATATTTGGAGACACCAACCATACTTCAGGAAGAATAAGAAGAAGAATTAGTCGCTGTGGGAGTTGACATCACATTGATAATTACCACAGCAGAATCACAGACACTAAGGTGAAGCGTGTATGTGTGACAGAGAGGTATTTGGCCTGTGAGCAGCAGCTTGTGTTCAATGTCTCTCTGATGCAAAGTGATGTGTGCTAATTCTACATCTGCTCAAACCAAACAGGGCTCCAAAGTTCAGCCAAGTCTCAAAAACAATCACTTCCTCGCAACCTATCTTCCCTTACCCCTCTCTCTGTGCACTAAATTGAATTTGATACATTTTCCTTTTTGCATTTTGTGATGGACAAATAAGTGGCTAGAACTTTGGGGTTTTGTGTGTGTCTCTGTTTGAATGTGGATCGAGATTTGGTTTGCTGGCTTGGCTGTTCAGAGGATATGTGGCCCTGAAATGGGCGCTTGTCATGTGGGCTGAAGCTTTGAGGACTTGATTGTAGTCTCACAGCGTAAATACCCAAACAAACAGGCAGCGGTCAAAATGTGCTGTCGGTTTGCCATGTATTTACATTCCTCTTCCTCTCTCCCACTTGGTTTCTCTCATTCTCTCTCTTTCTCTCGCATCGGATTTGCTAATTTGTATTTGCTGGCTAGCTTTCCTTTCTTCTTTCTTTGGCTCCCTTTCTTCCTCTCACACACACTCCTTCTATTCCGTTTCTTCTCTCAGCTTGTGAATTACATTTGTAATAGTTGTGGTTCCAAGTGTCACGGCTAAAAAAGGAAAAGGACAGGAATTAAGATTTAAATTGTCAGTTAAAGCACTTGGCTACCATTTCTCACCGCTGTGTGAAAAATCTCGAAAACATTCCTAGATCATTTGAAACACTTAAACAACTGCATTTTCTGCACTCGTACTACATTCTGGCATTTCGAATTCATCACACCCGATGAAACAAATCCAAAGATGAAATATGGAGTCCATTTGGTTGTTCTTAAGTGGCTTTAAGCGCAACTGTTTATGCATATTCGCCCAGCCGCTACAAAGCGTACCAGGCTTCTCGAATTTGTTTTCCGCAGCTGTTCTGCATAACAACGCCACGCTATCACGCACAGGCGGAAGTCTGGTGAAGGGAATCTATTCATAATTCAAAGAAACAACAAGGCACAAGCTGTGGCATTGTCAGATATAACAAATTGAGGAGGAAAAGAGTTGAATTTGTATCTGCTTACAGAGGTTGACTGCATTATACATACTGCAGGTGCCGCTGAGTGCGTGGTAATAGGATATATGATGGATGGCCAAGCCGCATGGGCTCCCATTCCTCTGGGTTATTCATCTATTTATCTGCTTATTTATTTATTCCTTCACCCAGAAAGACCCTCACAAACTCAGGATTTGCCTAAGGTGCAATAATACCTAAAAGAGCGTGGGCCAGTATGGAAATGGGGCCGAGCTCTCCGAGGTCTGGAAGTCCGCTGTTGTGCACATGGCGCGTGCTGACGTCTGTGCTGATGTTCATTGGTGGTGTTGGTGGTTTAAGGAGGTCTGCAGTTTATTGAATCTTGATAGTTCCTCTTTCAACTGAACCAGAGAACAAAACCATGACACATTTTGTTAAGAGGAGCTTGTTGGAAACCACAAATGAAATACAGTGTATTTGAACATACGTTAAAACTTGTCCAGACAAATTTCAACACATATTAGAGTCCAGCTTTTGTCTCTGTAAGGATTGTCGTTGGTACTGTATATATCTAAGGCGGTGCAGTGGTTAAGACCCATCTTGAGTCACTTGTTTCCCTGCTGTTGTAGGACTGAATCCCACCAAAACATTCTTCATTGTGTCTGCTTGTTTTATTTTGCTATCCTCAGCTTTCCAAGCATGTCCAAAAGTTTCTAAAGACAACAGAATCATAAAATTGAAACCACACAAGATTAACTCAAACTCTGGCACTTTGTACATATTTGTGTATTATATATCTGAAGAATACTGGGTTGACACAATTCAGTTGTAGCAGTCAGCAACCCAACATGACACCAAACCAACAGGGGCTCCTGTAACAAAGAGGTAGAAAACACCACACCTATGATCACACAGCTGCCAGCTAACTGCCTCTCATGTTTAACCCTGTCACTGCTCCCCTATCAAGGGTGTCACTCAAGGACCTGCATGTCTCCTGGGGACAGGTCACCTCCCCTGGGCCAAACTCAGTCTCACAGTTTACCTCTCCCCCCACCCGCCTTTATCACCCCCCTCTCCAGCAAAGAGGGGGCACTGCACTCTTGCTTAGTAAATATTTGTTGTGTAAAGCTGCACATATGTGCACAAAATCTTTATATAAAAATGCATCAGGACAATTTTGTCCTTCCTTCTTCTCCTGCATGTGCTTACTATGCATTTTAATACACATATGCGCGTACACACGTGTCTTAACACAGCACTAAAGCATTCACCACTACTACCATCGCACAGCTGCCAACAGCACCTCTAAACCAATATCTGCACCTCCACCCCTTCCCCCCCAAGAACATTTTTCCATCGTCCTCATCTCAACAGCCCATGGCAACGACATAGCCAGCAGCTTACGACGAAGCAAAGTGGGGAAGAGGAAAGGGGTAAGGGGGGGAGTCGGGCCGTAGATCAGGGCAGGGAGGATGGCGGCGCGACCAGGAGGTGACAGGGAAATAACATCCCTTTCTCCTCAATCGACAGGGGCCATAACTCCTGCCTCTCCAGGGACAGATTGAGAAAGGCAATAGCCCAAGGGGCTGTGAAGCACGGATGCTTAGGAGAATTGAAAGTTAAAAGAAAAACGCAGTTTGCCGAGCCACTGCCACTGATTCAGCCGACAGCACCACTCTTTGCCACTGGAATTTTCTTATTCCATCTATTTTTTTATTTTTTAAGATGGTAGTAGAAAGGCCCAAGTGGCATACTGCCCATATGAATTATCAAACAGTAAATCTCAAGGGTTTTGTTGTGTAGTGGGTTCCCCAGTTTTGGAGAGTTTTCTGCACTTGCTGAAATTGGTGTGAGAATGAATCTTTTTCTTCGATTTCAGTGACCTGAGGTGTTTGCTTCCTCAATTGGCCTCCTGTTTCTTTTCTTTTTTTTTTTTCGTTGTTTCAAAAATGTGGCAGAGGTTAATAAGATGAATGAATTGTGTCTTTAGAGATTTGAGAGTTTTTCCTTTGACTTCAGTGGCACTAGTTGGTGATAAACTGGCACATTGGCCAATAACAGCCTGGCACTGTTTTAACACAGACAGTAACAGAATCTAGTGCCAGACCTTCGTGGCCAGTGGCCTGTGGATGCGCTCTTAATATTCCATGGACAATGTTAAAATTTTATGTGTGCGTTTTTATGTGTGCGTTACCGCCTTTGAAAATCAAAACAACATACCACCTACATGTCTGACTTTGGCAACTCCTAGTGGTAGAATCAAAAAAGACACTGATGTAGTAAAGGTGGCATGCTGTGTAAGACATAAATAAAAACGGACCAAACCAACTGTTTTCTTCAACAGCAGTTATGAAGTGTTCTAAGCCCATGTAGTAACATCCTTTATACAATCATGTGTTCACAAAGTGGTGAACCTCGCTCCGTCCTTGCTTGTGAATGACTGAGCTTTTCCAGGATGCCCCTTTCATACCCAATCATGATACTCTCACCTGTTACCAATGAACCTGTTTACATGTGGAATGTTCCAAACAGGTGTTTCTGGAGCATTCCACAACTTTCCCAGCCTTTAGTTGCTTCTGACCCAACTTGTTTGAAACAAGTTACAAAAATCAATGAAGTTGATGAGGTAAAACATTAGATTGTAGATTGTCTTTGTGCTGTTTTCTAACTGAGTATATGTCAAAAAGATTAGCTAATTATCATATTCTGTATATTTTACACAGCTTCCCATCTCTTTTGGAATCAGGGTTGTAAACTAATTTCTGATGCTGACGTCCCATCAGAGCTGTGAAGTTGTGAGAACTTTGTAACTGACTCTGAAGATGATAAAACCTCCAGCGGGCCTATTACCAAGAGTGCAGTTTTTCTGCAGTGCTGTGATACATTTTTGGCTATCTTATAACCACAAACACTAAAAACTGGAAAAAGGGGGTAATATAAATTACTATGCTGCGTGATGTGGATTGTAAGTGTGTGTAATGCAGATGAACTTATATAGTGATACAGTATTTGTAATGGTTTAATAATAGTCTGATATTGCAAATCACACGGTTTAACTGCTATGTGATTACACAGTGAGTGCTGCATCAGCAAAGGAATCGCAGCTCCTTTCTCTCTCTGTTTTATCCTTTTTGTTTCAAACTCTTTCTCACTCTCCCCTCACTGTCTGCTGTCTCACTTTTCTCTTTTTCTGCTCACTAAAAATCCCCTTCTCTCTCAGCTTTAGCCTCTCTCTCTCTCTCCTTCCCTTTTTTACTTTTCTTTCTCTCTCTTCCTGCTACCTCTCTCTCTTTTTGTCTTGTTCTGTACTCCCCGTCACTCCTTACAGCTACATTCCCCTGTTTGGAGTCGGTGGGAGGGGAGCAGGCGTGTAGCCGCTTTTATAGCCTGATCAATTTTACAGTGGCTTATTGAATAGCTTTTAATGCCCTTCTTTATTTTCAGTTGTAACCCACAGTGTCTGCCGCTCCGGGGCTGATGTGATGGCTCGCTGGAGAGAGAGAGAGACAATAAATTTTAATACATCGTCTCTGGAAAATTACACATGTTTAATCATTGATTTTTATTGGCTCATCATGATAACATTATCTCAGTGGGCGAGGGCAGGAAAAGACCAGCTCATAAAAGAAAAGAGGTTGAGTTAGTTATGACATTTTAAAGAGCGAAGTTGACAAAATGAAATGTTGGCATAGCCAACTTCCTTTGTCTAATTTACAGTGTATTGATTGGCCCTGTAACCATTATATGCACAGGCAATTTGATGCAGTAACCATTTAAACAAGTGGAACTAGATTATTTTTCTCTTCCTGTTTGTCTGTTTGCAAGACTAAATGTCAGCTATGACCGTATTTTTTATTCTCCAAGGAATTTTAATATATTTTTTGCATGATTAGTATGGGCTGTAAGAAAGTATAGTTGTCAAATGACACTCAGTGTCCAGCAAAGACATTGCTGGTTGACATTTATGAAGGATTTTTGAAGGCCTTCCTTTTTGCTATTAGTTTTTCTTCAAAAACAAAATGTCTGACCTTGTGAAACATGTTACCACTAAGTTTATGCAGTTAATTTTAATGAGTAAAAGCACATGTAGAATGCCTTTTACACACATTCTTTATCCTTACTGTAATTCCTTTAAAACATCTAAAAAAAAAAAAACTTTCTCTCTTCTCTTCCTTCCTCCCCCTCCTCTCTTTTGCTCTGTTTTCCATTGATTAAAATCTGTCAGACAGAAAAATATTTTCTGCATTTCTATTGTATTTTTTAACATCACATATTGTTTAAAAAATAATGTGCAAAATTTGACTTCTGTCTTAAAAATGAAAAATTTAAATTGAAGCAAAATTGAAATGCAATTTGATTAAATTAAGTTAATGTATATCATTTGTTTCCATTACACAACACTTTGCAAACACTGTAGTAACCAACTGCTAATGTGCTGTATTTGAAATACTGATGTTGATCTTAGCATGGCCTACTTTACTCCCTTGCACATCCGCTGTGACTTTACCTCAACAACTACAGTGCAAGAAAGGTGAACTTTGAATGTGTGTGCACCAAGATTTATCGGCTGCATATAAAGAAAATATCAGGATCATTAAGTCCAACTCTGGTGCCATCAAGCTGATGAAAGCTGGCAAACGCGCAGACTGAATAATCTGTGTGTGTGTGTGTGTGTGTGTGTGTGTGTGTGTGTGTGTGTGTGTGTGCGCGTGTGCGTGTGCGTGTGTGTGCGTGTGTGTCTGTGTGTGTGTCTGTGTGTGTGTGTGTAAGGGATGTGATGAGGTAGATTGACTTCTAATATAAACAGTAGACGTGTCTACTGACATCCGTATAGCTGTGCCCTTTGTCCCTGCCTGGCAACCTCATTCTCTCCTGTGTGTGTGTGTGTGTGTGTGTGTGTGTGTGTGTGTGTGTGTGTGTGTGTGTGTGTGTGTGTGTGTGTGTGTGTGTGTGCGTGCGTGTGTGTGTGTGTGTGCAAACTTGTATGAATGTATGTATGTATATGTATGTTCTGATTCTTGTATGTGTGATCTTGTGTGTTTGCAAATGCTGCATTAAAGCTTGTGAGTGTGTGTGTGTCTGTGAAGGTGTGTGAGTGTGAGACAATGAGCTTGGGTAAGTGAGGGGGAAGTCGGTGGACCTGTGTGTGTATACACAAATTTCTTGCTCTCTCTTACACACACACACGGCCCACATAGAACACACACACTGGGACGGGTTAGCCCTCCTCCACTCCGGCACCTGCTCCGCTGAAGGTGAAAGAAGTGCTCACTTGAGCTCATTGAAAAGTAGATGTGACAGTAAATTTTTCAGGCCCTTGTGAGATGGGAGATCTTGTTATAGCAGTCAGGATGGGGGTCAGGGCAGTGGCTGCTTGATGATTGAGGAAAAGAGAAGTAAATTCATTCTGCTTCGGGCACTTTGTCAAGTGCCAGTAGCTTACTGTTGAGAGCCACTCACCCATCACCGTGTTACGGCCCCAGAGGTCACCTCCACCGCCATAAATCTGCCTCGCCTGCTAAACCTACTGCCTTCCCCCGGCTGAGCACGGGCAGGGAGAGAGGCTGCAGCTGCTGCTGCTGCTCCTCGTAGTCACTCAAATGAAAAAAGGCAGAGGGGAGAATATAGATTCTCCTTTTGATGCTGCTGATGGTGTAAGAGCAGGACACGGGGTGTGCTGTGCCACGGGGGGATGTGTACGTTTGGACTAATGGTTGTGTTGTGTGTGAGAGTGTGTGAAAAGATAGATGGATTATGGATATGTGTTTGTAGAGAGGGGCATTTTTGTGTGCGTGTAACAATAGGGGCTTGCATTTGTTTGCATACTTATTTTGTTATTGGGAGTCGCACCGTGTGTTTGTGTGTTCAGGGTTTTTTTTTCTGTGTTCGGTGTGTTTTTTTCTTTTTTAGACAGCCTGAAAGTGATTATTTTAAAAACAGAATTGTCCACAAACATCATGAGGTAAGTGGTTTTCACATGTGTTTTTTTTTTGTTTTTTTTTCCCAGACAGAAATAACTAAAGCCAATATTCATTTATCACAGTGATTCCTGCATCGCCTCACTCTTCCCTGCACAGCATGCTCATCAGCCCACACAAGTCAAAAACCCAGAGGAGAGTGCAGAAAGAAAAGGTGAAAAGAGGCATTGCAGAAGGTAGGAGCAGATCCGGGAGATGAGATGATGACAAAAAGGAGACAGAAACTCAAGAAATGTGCAAACGAAGTCAACATACAATTGGAGGGCAACATTTTCTATCCTTCTAAACAAAGTAAAAGAATATTGAAAACTTGAGCAGTATAGCCAGTGTCTCTCCAACACTATTGCCTGGTGCCTCAATACAATCTAATATTACAGTGTTTTGTGGTCGCAGCAGCAGCAGCAGCAGCAGCAGCAGCAGCAGCGCTCTCCGGTGTTGTACACTGCAGCTGTTAGTAAATGCAGTGCTAAAATAGAAAACCTGCATGGACTCAAAATGTTGCAGTTATGATGGTAATTAACACATCACCCTCTTAGTTTGAGCCCAGAAAACATGCAGTTACACATTAGAAAGTAATATGTTCATTGCTGTAATCACATGGAACGGTCCAGGAGTGCCACATTTTTTTTAAATGGTGCTGATTTCATTTTGGGCCAAAGCCCACCAACAGTGGTTGATGTTGAGCCATTTTTTTCTCATGAAATGTAAGATTGGTGGTTCCTTCAGCTGTTTGGGTTTTTCTTAAAGCCCTGCCAGCATACTCTGTAGACTTCATTAGAGGTTCCTCCAAGATACAAAGACAGCACAAATCTATGCTTATGCTTAATGAGGAGCAGAAAAAAAATCTTGTGTCACAACTGAAAAACTAATCTATGGTAGAAGTTTTTCTTTTTATTTAAACAATAGAGTTCATGAACCCTTCATAGAGAGTTCTCCTTTTTGGTCATTTTTGGCTCCAACATTTACAATCACAGCAGTTCAGTGAAACTCTTTTTCAGAGAGTGGCTTGGACTTCAGTTTCTATCCTTATCCTCATATTCTTTCACAGGGTCACACCAAAACAGACACCAACCATACACAAAACCATAGGGGTTCCTGTTCTGCCTTTTCCTAAATTGATAAATTGCTCCGTCATGAAATTATTGATATCTTTTTCCATATGCTAACATTTTTCTAGGACGGTGGTAGAGGACTGAAGTCAGAAGAGGAAAAATGATCTGGATCTGGTGTAGCTGTGTGTGTGTGTGTGTGTGTGTGTGTGTGTGTGTGTGTGTGTGTGTGTGTGTGTGTGTGTGTGTGTGTGTGTAATGTTTTCTGTACACATGTGTACAGAATGTGAGTGATAGGCTTCTTCTTTAAAGTGTGTTACCGTGCACCATAATTACACCTGCCCCGACTATGTGTGTGCATATGTATTCAACTACCCGTGTGTATGTGTGTGCATGCACCTTTCAGGCTTGTAGTGTTTGAGCGCCAGCCTGCTTTCAATATAGCCTCTTATTAGGTGGTGATTATCCTGCCTGCATCTGGCTTCTTTCAGCCTTTGACTGGAAGTTGAAGAGGCCAGGGGCACCCTGGGAAGAAAGGAGTGAAAACTTCCTGAACCCAGTGTTCACCCCCCAGCCCTCACCTCCAGTGTACCCCTCAACCTCTCAAAGAACCACCTTATGGTCACACTGGTGTTTTGTTTTTTCTGGAAACAATAGAAAATTCTGAATTGGAAAGAAGAAATATGTAGGTAGTGCTCAAATAATGTTTGCATATAAGGATGCATGATGTAGGCCAGTGAAGCTATTGTAACTTCCTGTTTAAGCTGTATGTCACTGTGTCATGTGTCTGTCCTGAATTAAGGCTGCCATGAATGGACTCACGGCCCACAACTTTCCTGAATTTGTACTGCAGAAAATTCAAAAGTTTACAGACACTGTGTCTTCTCGGGGCTTCAGTTGTATTTGTTCCAATGAGAAACTGGATGAAAACACAATACAGTAGCAATTCAACAACCATCTTACACAGCGGCCAACACAGAGGTGCCAAACACAGAAATTCCTTGAGGCTGGCTCGAAAACCGAGTCAGTAGATCTAATCATAGATCCCATATTAAAATGCTCAACCTCTCTAACTACTACCTGAACTTTACAGGGGGGTGGATTTTTACATAACTTGGTCATTTAAATTATATCAAGGCTTAAAGTTAAAATAATTATGGAGAACTTTTAGTTTTGAGGGACAACTAGCTGCTAGTTTCAGCAACCAAGCTTCATTCCGCGCACTTCAGCTCCACCCACGCTCCACCTCTTTATCCATTTTTGGATTAGCCAGGAGTTTGCCGGAGTCAGGCACTGCCAAGATGGCAACTAACGGAGTCACTGTCACTGAGCTTCACAATGGCGTTTCAGAAACCTATGGGTGACGTCACAGAGACTATGTCCGTTGTTTTATACAGTCTGTGGGTTATTCAATAGCTAGTGGGGAGGTGCATTAATATGCTTTTCCTCTAATGCTGAAATAGCTAACTCTATTGAGGTACAAACGGCAACTCAAAGCTTCCTTTTAAGAAATAAAATGTGAAAAGAATTTTTTTGGGGGGGGGGGGGGGCAAAAGCAGTTGCTATGGACTGTACTCTAGCATTAATCCTGAGCCTGCCCTTTCAGCACAGACACATGCATGACGACAGTTTCCTATTCCCTTTCTCCTACTGCTAATAATAAACTGACATAGCACCCCTGAAACACCATGATCTAAAAAATTTTTTCTGTGAAGCAGAAAAGGGACAAGGAAAACAACAAGAAACAGAAGCAAAAGAGGAAGAAATAGATAGTAGACAGAGAGAAAACGATGTGGCAGGATCCCGAGGGCCTGGCTGGGGACTTTGTAAGGGCCCATACATCAGCTGTCACCCGATGGGCTTCCAAAGAGCCACAACAGAGAAACACAATAGACTGGACAGATGGTCCCAAACAAACTGCAGCGGGTTTGATGCTATTAAAAGCTGTTTACCTCATGCCAGACGCCAGCGCGTGTGGTGGATGCATTGTATGATCATTTCGGAATGACTGCGTGTGTGTGTGTGTGTGTGTGTGTGTGTGTGTGTGTGTGTGTGTGTGTGTGTGTGTGTGTGTGTGTGTGTGTGTGTGTGTGTGTGTGTGTGTGTGTGTGTGTGTGTGTGTGTGTGTTTGACGACCAGCTTCTGGTGTTTCAACAAACGTGGTGTGTGGTGGGTTTTAGCCACCAAATGACCATTCGTGGCTTGAGGATGATGTGTGTGAGTGTGTGTGTGTAGGTTTCTCGTAATTAAGATACAATCAAAGACGACATGTGATGTGAGGATTGATTTACGCACAGTGGACGGCAGCCAACTCCACAGGCCATGACGAACTTTTGGCTGATAACCAATAACCAGACAACTGTAAAACAGACACCCCCCCCCCCCTTTTCTCTGTTACTCCCTCCCATCCTCTCCTCCTTCCTATCGCCTTCATCTTCTCTCCTAAAGAGCAACTCTGACACCTCAGAATGATGAACTCCTTCAATGCGCTGACCTTTCTCCTTCGGACCAGTCACCCGCCCTCCTGCCCTCGTCCATGTAGATGAGACAGAGACAGATGAAGATATTTTGCAATGTGCGTGCATGGTGTGGGTGTCAGTGGGGATGGTGGGCGGGGGTGTCATGCAGTGACACAGTGAAATTAGTTTTCGTGTTGGTGGATGGCGGCCGACCCACCTTCAGATCAGCAGTCAACCAGGGAGATTAATCCAGACACAGGAGGCCTGTTGGAGAGCAGTCATGACAGGCCCTGAACGAGAGGAGAGAGACAGGCAGGTAGACAGACAGATGGGGTGGATGGGTTCATGACAATGATATAGCTGCTGAGATGGTGTCCATATATCTATGTATGTAACTTTCAGGTTTAACATACAGATTGTTGGACTGCTGGGGACATGAATAATGTAAAGACCAAGTTTCCCCACCACAACGTGTAAAAGTATTCAAAATCAAGCATCATGAGGACAACCAGTCACCGTCCACGGTTTAAGCACTTGCTTATAATTAACTGAAAGTAACAAGTTCACATCCTCAGGATGTCATTGAAAGTTTATCATATATCAGCTGCCACCGGCCAATGACAACAGCTACTAATATTCATAGTTTCTAATCTTACAGTCCTCCCACTGTTTTAAAACTATTTTTCCCCACATTATCACAAGGGATGTAGAGTTAAATACCAGCTCCTTGTGAAATAACCCTAGAAACATGAGAAACTAGCTTATGCAGGGTGGGAGGAGTAATAGCATCCAATAAATTAGCTAAATTTGCTAGTTGGGGTTTCTCACCGAATTTTAAACTTGTGACTCCAGCACTTGAGCAGGACTAGTCTTTAACTCTCTGAACTCAACTGATGTAATTTGTGTCAAAGTTTGCACTCAGTATTTTCATACAAACTGTTAAATCAGCAATCAATGGTATCTCCATGTCCATTATGAATACATTTCCATTAATAATACATAGAAGTGCTTCACCGTAATCTCCACAGCTGTATTAATCGTTTTTAGTGAGCAGAAAAATGAGACGATCCGATGTTGCAGAAATGGTTTTCATTGACTATGCGATAGCAATGTGACGTTATGATTAGAGATAATTGTTCCGCTGGATCCAAGCAGTGACTCTGATGTCAGTCAGCAGTCATCTGGCCTCTTGAGGTATCCTTGAACAACCCTTACAGTGCCTGCTCAGTCATTATAAGACAATCCAGATCAGAGCATCTCCTAAGTGCCTGAGATGGAAAATGAGTGTCAGAAGTTGATGAATATGGTATCATTAGCCGTGCTTGTCTTGCCCTCTTCGTTTTCTGCTTTAATTGGCTCCGATTTATAATCCTCCACCTTTGGGCCATCCTTTGTAATTCTGTCTTGTTTCCTTCTATAATTGGTTCAGATCAGTGCATCTTACAGGTCACATGGAGGGGAGAAATCCTTGAATCATTTGTATTCTATTTAACCTGAGTCATATTTCACATGGACAGTACAATACCTTTGTTTTGTTATTCCAAGAGTTCTGCTTTGTTTGTGCCATTTAGGTTAACTGGCACCTACACACACAGTTCTTGATAGGATCGTCTTTGTTCGTTTTTTGAACTGTTGAATTATTATCTTGTTTTTGATGGGTTCTGAATTGGAGGAGAACTATTCATTCTTACTAAATGCTTAAATGACACATGCTAAGCCAACCGTAGGAGAGGGAGCAGTTTAAGTTCTGAAACTAGCCCTTCCTTCACCAACTTCTGGGAAATGAAAACACAACATTGTGCTGAATTTAGCATTTAATTGATGGTCCAAGTGCCTGTGTGTTTGCTGGGGATATGCAGCACATGCAAATGAATGAGTAAGACCCAACTGAGCCTCTGTTGAATGTTGCTCTTGGATGTCGTCTGTATAGTTATTCAGTACAAATATGAAATATAAAAATTACACCCACAATGTTGTGTTAGGATTTACAGGGTAATAGCTGGTTTGTAAAATATGCATACAATTCTGTCATGTCTTATTAACTTCAAATATTTAATAATGGTCTTTTATATGTTATTATTCATTGCAGCATGACTTTAAGATAGCCCTGCTCACTTACTCACTCCAAGCACGTGTCCTTGTGTGTGTGCATGTGTGTATTCGGTTTCTTTTCGGTAGAGCTGAACAGCATTGGCAGACCTAACTGCGTGTCTGTCTGTGTGTGTCTGTGTGTATGTCTGTCTTCAGGTCAGCTGTCCATTCCTTGTGTTCCAGAGAGGCTAGAAAGTCCCATGAGCCACATGTCCAAAGGCACTCATCTGCATAGAAAGGTAACTGATTTCACACACAGACATACCCACAACAGGGTGTTTCAGTCACTTTAGTGGGACTTTTAGTGGGCAGTTCAGGGGGGTCAAAAGCGCATTTGATCTTTGACCTCAGGACAAAAACAGACAGAAGTCAGGGGCTGAGTGATTATTGTGTTAGGTTAACACATTTAACTGCAGCAGCTCTGTCAGTACACTTCAGTTTGATTCACTTCAGTCTGATTAAGCTTCATTTCCAGAACTTATAACAAATGTGTGATTATCTGCTATGAATGTAAATAAATACAAAGACATGATAAAACATTGTGCCATTAAAAATAAAGATTTTAGCCTTCTAATAGTGCACTTAAAAAATTTGAGGCCATGCATGTCTTAATACTTAAGTAAAGTAAAATAAAATGAATTTTGCCCTTTATGTTCCTCTCTGCTACACAATGATGACATGGCATGAGCAGGCTATCACACTCATTCAGAATTATTGACACTGGTTATTTTAGTCACCCATTTCATCAGAATTTTGTATTGTTAAACAATAGAAATAATGTTCCAGTTATTTAGTTTAGTAATTGCTTTTTCAAACATGAATTGCTTTTCACTTATTATACAACCAACAGCAGATGTCTTTTTTCCTTTTCCAAATCCAGAGTAATCCCCCCACCCCAACCCCCAAAACAATACCAGTGTCCCCCAAAACTATCTCTTATGTAAAACCAAACTGCATAGCAGCGGTCCCATTCTCTCTCACACACACCTTCACAGTGTTTGACTGACTGCCTCCCCACTGAAATAAATTGAAGCCTCCGACTCCCTGATCAGACTCTCTGCATGTCCCCGTCCCCCTGGTGGCCAGCACTAGAACCACATCACACGTCACCACATATCTCCTATAACAAGTTGCTTGAATTCATGCTAGATTTAAAGTGTATTATATTACATATTGCTGAAAATCTGAGTCTGTCTGAAGTTACATCAACTGATGATGAATAAACTCTATAATGTTGAATCTGGCTGGAATAACTGTAAATAAGAGAGAGCACTTTAGATGAATTACAGTTGCTTTGGTGTCTTTGCCTTTGTTTATCCAGACAAGAGTCCACTGAGGATCCTCTGCACTTTAGATTCATACACTAGAGGTTAAGTACCCAAATCAAGGACACATGAGTGGTTATTCTTAACAAAGGTGAGAGTGTTAATCACTTTACCTTTTGAGGTTTCTCCAGTTCATCTAAGCCCACTTCTCAAATCCTCCAGTCCAGCAGTTTTCAATCCTGTTTTTATGCCACAAAGAAAACTGTTATTCCCTATAAAAGTTAGATTTAATTATTCTGCGTGTTGTGTTGAAAAAGATGGATTGGTTTAGTGTTGATTGTTTGAGCGTCCGTGTTCATTTAATGTCACAACATTAAACTCGGGTTTGAGAAGAGATACCCAACCTCTCACTTAGGAACTCTGGATTAAAGTGCTGCTTCAGTTTATTCTGTCCCTCAGAAAGCAAACGTAGCTCTGAGTCATCAGTGAAAGTGGGATAAATGTTGAAAATGAAAAACAGCAGCACAGTCCAATATTGAAAGCAAATCTTGTGTATCTCCACTCCCTTGATAACCCAGGAAATGATACACAACCGTACTGAGAAAAACAAGACAGAAACGGCCTCAGTTAAGAATGGTTACGAGTTCATTTGAATATAAAACAAAAGGTTTTATTTAAACAATATAGCTCAGTGGGCATTTTTGCTTTGAGACAAATGTGACTAAAAGTGGACTCCAAGATCAAATTACGTCTTCGGCGCTCCACTTTCTCTTTCCCTCTGCCTCTTTCACCCTTGGCGAACTGCTACCACACAACAACTTCCAACTGTCCTACCTCCGATGTGATCGAAGCTGACTTCGCTCTCCACCCAGCTTTGTTTTTCTTCGCAGCCGTTGGGTGGTCCGTGTCTCTTGCTCCCTCTCCCTCTCTCTCTCTCTCTCTCTCTCTCTCTCTCTCTCTCTCTCTCTCTCTCTCTCTCTATCTCTCTCTCTCTCCCCCCCCCCTCTCTCCCTCTCACTCATTGTCAAGTTCACAGCGTCTGTTTCTCTTTGAGTGCTATGGGACCCAGGCATGGTCCGAAACTCAATCCCAGAATATACACAATTAAGTTCACACCAGAGGTTATTGGGTGGAAGTGTGGTCTCATTCCACAAAATGTGCGAGTCACTCAAAGGATAGGAGGGTGTGAGTGTTTATGTGTGGTTGGTTAGTTGGTCAAGGTTGACTAAATGATATGAGATGGAGATGGTGTGTGTGTCGTCAGGGCGGTCCTCTGGTTTCAGCTCAGGCAAGAGAGACTCTGTACGGGCTGGCTGCTGCCATTGGAGACTTTGCCTTGACAGGTCGTGCCGTCCAGTCACGATTAAGATAAGGTTTTAGTAAGTGTGGCAGTTGTTTTCAGCTGCATTTGATTAATGATGTGATTTATGTGGCTGGATTGTTGTCTGGCACACCTCAGTTTTTAGGAATATTACATATACCCCTAGCTTGTTTGTCTTCATAGAGTCTAGGATACTTAGCGTTTCAGAAATGTTCACTGATGAGAATCATTTTCCAAAATTTTATGATTTGGAATTGTAGAACATTGTAGAAGGTATTTTATCGTTTATCTTCCAATTCAGTCTGCTTTTAAACCCAATGAAAGTGTGATAATATTTTTTTCGTCTTTATAATACGTTTAATTTTTTCTAATCCAAATGAGAAACACAGCATTTTTTAAATGAGCCGACATTTTGAAAGGTGTGTTGCATTAAACAGACACACAGTATTCCCGGTTTTACCCTGCTGAACTCACCCCAGTTGACCTTTTCCAGCCTGCTGAGTGTTTCAGTGTTGGACCAGTTAGCCATCGCTCCCTCGGAGTACCACTCACACGCGATTGGGAGTCCCATGACGGGCCAGCTGGAACCTTCAGTCCACAACCCCCCCCCACCCCCAAACACACACACAGACACGAATCCTCCAAAGAGCCCTTACTGGCCAGCCAGCCTGTCAGTCATTCAGTGGGGAGGGTTATGAATGTGTGTATGTGTGCGTGTGTGTTGAGGGTGTTGTTGGGGCATCCTGTTTTGGCCTGTGTGCTTCAGTCCTTCCTGGCCGGGGACTGCTGGTGTCACATCTGTCAGCTGTGGAACTAGCAAGACACGTCAAATATACAAATTAAACTGATATGTCAAAAACTTATTATATACTATTATTATAAAACTCCTGAGGGTGAGACTGTTGATTAAAAGGGTACACACCTACAACATCAACCCACACATGGGCTGTGATGTCTTAATCCAAGGATCAGTCCAACATCAGGTTTTGCTATTATCAGTGCAACGCCAGCAAACAAGCAGCCACACGCATCAGGTGTTGGTGTAGATGTTGTCGCAGATTTGAATTAAAAAATCTGTCGAATTGTGTTCATGCCCCTTTGCAATAAATATGTTCACAAGGGATCTCTTAGAACCAACTGCCTTTTAAAACGTAAAGCCGATTTCTAAATATTATTGAAACGTTTCAGATGTTTTAAGAGTAAACCCGTTCCCTAAAAAAAATGTAAATGAATGTAAAGTTTTATAGTTAACAAGACTAATTACTGATTAACCCTACCACATATCTGCTCTAGCTCACTGTGAGACCCAATAAAAAGCTTTTAAAATACTCCCTACATCTAAAACTATTTAGAACATTTTTAGTAGATGTTTGATGAAGTGTTTTACACTTCCCTATGAAGAAAACATGCTCCTCACTTCTGTGAGCGCCAAAGAAATTTGGTGTATTTATCATAAAATGCCACATTGAGCCTTTCACAGAGACTATTTATCTGTGAGTGAGAGAGACTTGAAAAGATCTATTTTCACCTTTTTCTGTAGTTTTCAAGAGTAATCTCATTTTCCCTTGAGAGGGGTAACCTAGTACTATTTGCATGCCTGCTCTCTCACATACACATAAACATGCACAATTTAAGATGTTTAGAACACACACACACACACACACACACACACACACACACACACACACACACACGCCCTCAGAGAAGTATGTCTTGGGAGGAACAGCAGTCATGTTCCATTAGTCTGAAGCAACCAGTGGTGATTGATCAATTAGCCCTGCTTAAAGCTGGGGCTCAGGCTGATCAATAACACTGATCACCAGCCAAAGGTTTTTCATTAAGACCTGCTGCTCTGCATGAGTAGACTCCATTAGCATGGACCAAATGGGCTGTGAGGAATGCAAATGCTAGAGTGAAAAGACATACATGCAAACACACACTGAGGCCATAGCTTTGCCCTATATCTAGTGTTTATGTAAGGGTAATTATAGATTGTATCATTTACAAAACATTTTTATGACTACTTTGATATCACACTCTCTCTCTGACATAATCTTAACACAAGTTTTAAATTGGAATCATAAATGTAACATTTAGTGGACATTTACTCTTGCTAAATTTGATTGGGTTATACAGTTGTTATGTCCACCTTCTTTATACTCAAAAATAATGATTATTTTGGGGTTAAATGTAGAGTTTAGTTCTTAAATGAGATGTTCTCCTTTCTGAAAATGTTCAGCAAAATTCACCTCCAGCATTTCATGAGGCCACATTTTACAATCCTGTGGAGATATCTGGGAATTTCAAATTTCAGATTGGTAAAGTATTTAATGGTGAAATCATATTCAGTCATGTTCTTCATCTTGCTGTGTTAAATAAACAGAATTTGAGGTGTTCAGAGAAGGAGAGCTTCCGGGTATGCCTGCAAAAAAAGCAGTTGCATTGTTACTGCAGTCAAACATTATCTCCAGCTCAGACAAGCTTGCTCGGGGTTTAATCCAATCAGATCGCAGGTCATTTGCAAACAGCTTTTCAGAGCCAATTGAGAGCTCTGCTCTTTCACCTGCCTCCTGTTTGGTCCAGTTTACATTAATTATCCCTTAACTGGTTGTATTTGGGGCCCCCTTTTTTTTTTACGAGCATTCATTGTTGTTCTTAGGTGAAAAAGATCCATTTCCCATGATTAATTAACTACTTTTTGGGGTTCTTGATGACTACTACAATAAATGCAGCAGTTATGAATGCCCTGCTGGTAACGGAGACTGTCTTGTGAAAATAATGTCACAAACAGCACTCATAAGCTTTGAGCTCACATACACAAAGCAAACTCTTTCCGAACACTGTCTTACTTGTACAATGTTCTTGGTAATAATAGCTGGAAAAATAATGTTCCAAAATACAAACATATATGAGTCATCTTTATTGGACCATCGTGGGCATGTCCGCTAGTATTTCTCTTTCATCCCACTCATTGTCAGCCTTTTTTGTTGGTTACCTGCAAAACAGCGGATGTTGCTGCAACACAGCGATATTTCTGATGCACGACCCCTTCAAACCCACGGGATCATCCGTAGCTTAAAATACAAAAACATCGGACCGCTAACACTGACAGACTCACCTTTCTCACCCTTTCCTAACCCTCAGTGGAGCACGGAGCCATTGTTTGACTCAAACAATCCTCATTGAATTAAAAACTGGCTGCATGCTTTGTTCAGTGCGGCCGATGCGTACTGCTGTCATGGGTCCTATCGTTAATGTGCCATCACTGCACCTCACATCCTTAGCAGACACAGTCAGCGCTGAGTTTATTTCCTCCATCTGTAGGTGACTGTGTGCACACATATGCATCTGTGTGTGTGTGTGTGTGTGTGTGTGTGTGTGTGTGTGTGTGTGTGTGTGTGTGTGTGTGTGTGTGAGAGAGAGAGAGAGAGAGAGGCTAACTCTTTACAAGTGTGTCCATAGATTGAGTGAATGAGCTAGAGAGGAGGGTTGAGGGTGGGTCATTGTGTGTATGTGTGTGCGTATGAACATTAAATCCCTCAACAGAGAACAAAGCAGATAAGCTTTGTGGCACGATGTGCTTTGGTCACTGGTGGAAACACCACAGAGACCTGGTGACATACACACCCACACAGTAAGTCATTTCTCTCTGCAGAAAACGGCTAGCCATGTCTAATCCACTCTAATCACTCTTTGACAAAAAGCTTAAATCAGAGATGATGGTAAGGCTGACGATATTGTTTTTTAGTCATGTATATCACCACATTTTAGTTTTCAGCCATAGTAAATGTTCTCAAGTCAAACCCTTACCCTTTTGAATGCGTATTAGTATTTCTTGTTAAATGTCTGGATGATTCCATCTGATTTTAGCTCACATCGTGGCCTAATGGTTTGACAGAGCGCTTAGTCCATTAGCTTGTTGCTAACAGATAATGGAAATTACCACTGATACGCTAACTGAAATATTATCCTAATAAATAATCCATTTTACTTCACATGCTTAAGATAAAGGGATTTATGTGCTCATACTTACTGGCATATATTTCTTGTGCTCTGTGAAAATGAACTCACAGCTGCTGACTTCACATTGCTCAACTCACAACCCAGTCTACTTCTGCTATATACGTACACGACACTAGCTTGGTGAGCAGACACTGCTAAATGTAGCAGTTTACTTAAAAAAGGATTTTATTTGCCTCTTTTGTATGCAGTGTAACAGTGATGCTGTTGAAATAAAATGCAGAAAGAGTGACTGTGATGTGCATCACATTTAGAAATTTAACCAATGCTGCCCTCGTCTCTAGAAGTTATGATTTAACTTTTCCCATGGTCTAGTGTTACAAAAGCAAGCAAAAATCAAAGCAGCAAAAACGTAGTAGTTCAGAATTACTGAATCAAATCGAGTTAAGCATATCGTCCTAGCCCTAAATCCAACACAGGATCACTACAATACTACCTTTGTAAAGCCTATAATGTTCCTTTTTCTAGGCTGTGTTTGTATTGGATTGCATTATATTTCTATTCATCTAATAACTGTAAAAATGAAAAATGAGTTGTTGTTAGGGTTACAACAAGGTTCAGGTGTGGGTAGGGGCTTAGGGATAGTGAATGTCTTCAGGAAGAGATACCTCTGGTAACGTGTGTGTGTGTGTGTGTGTGTGTGTGTGTGTGTGTGTGTGTGTGTGTGTGTAGGTGTAGGTGTGTGTGTGTGCGTGCGTGTGCTTGTATGTTTTAGCGGAAAGGAAGGGAGTTGGTTGCAGAGATACTGAGGCAGACAGGAAGAGATCATCCCGGTGTTACCATGGCTGGGGTTGAGCCCTCTGGCTCCCCAGGCCCAAACGTAGTACACACGCAGGTTATTACTGATACACTCACACACTTTCAAATGGATCGGGATGCCAATGCACACAAAGTTACAAAGATGGATGTACTGTCTCCTTCCCCCTGGCCTCTTACCTTTTAACTTTTTAACTCCTCAGTATTTGTTTTGAACCTTTTTGAAAGCGATAAAAGTGTTCACCCCGCCTGCCCAGCTACATGCTTACACATGCACACACACACACACACACACACACACACACACACACACACACACACACACACACACACACACACACACCCCTTTGTGACCATTTACTCTGTCCAAAGAGTTTGATGGGTTTTTGCATGGATTTCATGGCAGCAGAATGATATTTCCGTGAGCCGTGGGTGGGTGGGGGTGGGTGGGATGGATGGACGGATGACACCCGTATCCATCCCCACTGGGGAGAGGAAGTCCCTATCAGAACACAACAGGAAAGAGACAGAGCAAAAACAAGCGCATGTCTTTTTGGACATTAAATCACTTCCTGTAGGGCTCTGGCTGCCTCCCCCCTATCTTCAGCCTCCACCTCTCAGCCCAGCTCAACTGCCCTTTTGGCAGACAGAGAAATTGATCATGCCTCTTCATTTGTGTGTGTAAAAAGTGTGCGTGCTCCTGCGGGTACCTCTCTCAGGTATTGCACTGATGAGTCAAATAACTCATCAATAACAGAGAGAGGAGGCTTGAGACCCCATCAGAACAATTGCATTTTTTATCTTTTAACAATACAAAACACCTTTGCTTCAAAACTAGAATCTGTTGCCTTATGGCTACAGTGTATATACATACGTATATGTATATGTAACACTGTGCAGCTTGTCAATCTGATTTATCACTGTGACTTGCAGATGTGATGAGTATTGTAGGATGTAAGTGCCATATAAATCCCTGCACCCTGACAGATCACAAGCCCCATGTCTGGACCTGATGCTTTGATCTTCATCCAGGAACAAAAACAATGAGACAAAAAGGTTTATCTGTGGCTGGTGCAGGAAAAAGCATTTTTAATGGTGACGGGAAAAGACAATGACCACAGTTTTCTTTCAAGACACAAACACCAGCCTCACTCTGCCTGGCTTGTCATTTTCCAGGTTGTGTGTGATAGTGAATGGTTCATTGTAAACATCAGACATCTTGAGCAGATCTCATACATATATAGAAAATGTAGCTCTTGCACAATGCTGTCCTCGTCCAGGGCACAGCTGTAAAAAATATGACTTCCTTCCTGTAGGCAATTTCCTGTTTATGTCTGAATACAGGTCAATAGAGGGGAATAGTGGTCGCTACCCCATCCACTGTCATCCTTCCCCAGAGGTGACCCCAGTCCTGATGATGCGGGATGCTATAGAGCCCAGTGTTTTGAACAAAATACCTGTCTTTCTACTTATCTAGTTTTTTTTAATTTTCTCCCTTCTCTCTGTCAGTGGATAAGATAGAGATATATCCACAAAATAAAGTGTACCAAAATGGATAAATGCTAAAAAGCCTCTTTCATCCACAAAACACAAAAATTAGATATAACATTATTTGCATTTTCTGCTCCCCACAAGGCGTAAGAGACCCCACCCCACCCCCCAGTCTCCCCAAAAAAATGTCTCAATTGCACACACATGGACCTTCCTGAGGTGCCTGTTTGTTTCATTTTCTGCTGATTTGCCTAAAACGGGCAGCGGCCGCTGCTGTGAATGTGTAATTTAAGAGCTCATGTTCCCCTCTGTACGATATGCAGTAGTTGGGAGCATGGACGGGCTTGACGAGGGGGGTCCGATGGTGGGGTTGGGGTAAATTCGGGGTGGGGGGGTTTATGAAGACCCCTAGGTCTCCGGGCGCAGTCATTAAGATGGCTCCTCGGTTTGGAGATGAGAAAGCATGCTCGGCACTCTGGGCTCATTGAAGATGCTCCCCTGCCTACTTGGAGCATCCATTATTTATGAGTTTTTACAAATTTCAACTGACATTTTTATCAGTTGTGGATGTCTGTTTCTGATTTGGCTGTGCAGGGTGTGTCTGTCCTCCTGCTATAACAGGATGAAAATATTGGTCAAATACAACCGCTGGGTATTACAAAGCAAGGATTTAACTGTTGGGTGCAGGTTTCTTATTACTTTTATGCTTGACAGTGGTTTCAGAGAGGATAGGAAGTAAGTGAGGGGTTGTATTTCAAACCGTGACACATTAGGTGGTGACACAAAGAATAGGTTATTAATCACCCCTGCTTTAATATTCTTGATAACATCAGAAGAAAGTAGAATAGCTGTTCCTATTGCCAAATCCACTGTAATCACGCAATAATAACTCCGAAGCTATTTGACTTTAAGTTTTCCGCTTGGCATGTAGACTGCACAGTCGAATCCAACTACTCTTCAGCAGATCGTTTGGCCTTTTAACCATGCAGTCGCTCTGTGAATAAATATACTTAATGCTTACTTTTAATACTTTTCTGATTCTATGTTATTTTTAATGTGTAACACTGAAGAAAAGCAGGAAAATACAATATGAAGGCAGAAGCCAACAAATACTTCCATTAATATTATGAATATGTTGTGTGTGGGTGTGTGTGTGTGTGTGTGTGTGTGTGTGTGTGTGTGTGTGTGTGTGTGTGTGTGTGTGTGTGTGTGTGTGTGTGTGTGTGTGTGTGTGTGTGTGTGTGTGTACATGAATGACCATCCCAGGTCTATCAGGAAACATCGTCTCTGCAGCCCACTGCCCCGACCTCGTTTGTTTGTGGCTAAGCCCACTATTGATCCGACGGCTGCCCTGTGTTTTGGTGTTCAGCCTCAGGCTTCACACAGCTTCACCTCACCTCACATCACTCACCTCACATTAGACTCTGAGCTTGATGTGCACTGTTAGGCTCTGGTACACTCCCAGAGAAAGAACTTGTCAAATGCCAGTTAACATGAGCTCTACTAGAATGCTGCCCACTCTGTCAATCTTGCATCTATGTGCTGGAGGTCGATTCAGCAATGCTGTGCCATCTATTATACATTTGTGTTTTTGAGAGTTGTTTTTGGAAATTCAGAAATTGTTGGTATTGTTAGCGAAACCTTGTTTAGACAGAGCAAATTCATGTTCTTCGTTTTCTCCAGCTCTGTATTTTTTCACCTATTCTGATCTTGTGGGAAGATAGTTACTCAGGTGTTTTTTTTGTTTTACCCATTTATTTTATAACTGTAGTAATGTGGTGTCCATGCATGAGCAATGCACTCTCCCTGCCAGCTGGTGGCTTTTTGCCAGACAAAATCCGCAATATTGTCCACACTAACAATAACATTTTAGGCAAAATGAAAGACTCAAAGAAGGTTAAACAATTCAGCAGAATTCATTCATGTATTTATGATTTCATCAGACATTACTTTAGGGCAGTTCTGAGGATGCAGTGGGGCCTGAACATGTATCATGCCTCTGCATCAGCATCAGCTAACTGCTCATCTTTGTCCCTAGCTGAGTAGTGAATGAGTTGTGAGACAGACAAAGTGACCAGAGCCTTTTCAGAGACTGTATCATATTCTGTAGTTTGGACAGATGTTTGCTTTAAATGGGGTTAGAAGGCCAGTCAAACAAGACAATCTGGGGACTGTTGGACTGAGGCAGTGACCTTGTCGGGTATCTGAAAAACATAGAGCATACACTGCCATATAGAGTTGAGCGACAGACAAAGCCTGTACACCCAAACGTTCTTCCTGTTAGCTCCCTGACCAGAAAGCTCAGAACTGCAAAAGTCAAATGTTTATACAGTTAACAGTTTAATGCAGATGATCAGATAGTCAATTGGTGATTCAGTGGTGTGGATCTAGGCCTCGTCAGGTCGAGCTTGATCAACACCAGCTTGACAAACCCACAACTCCAGGCAATGGGACGCAGCCTTTTCTCTGTTACGCTTAACTCCTGGCCTCTCTAAAACAGAGCCGCAGCTCCAAACAGATGCTAACGGGATGCTCCCCAAACATCTTCCCTGGGGCCCATATGCTGCTTTTTCATAGCAATGTTTAAGTCTGTGATGTTCATTTATAGGAGCCTCTATTACAGTGTTATTGCCGCCTCTGGCAAAGGACCCGGCCTCTTAAGAGTGCTCAGTAGCTTACAGAAACTATTGCTGTCCCAAAGGAGGGACAGCAGACTAAATAATCAGTTTCCCATCACAGTGACAATGTGAGAGCAGCTGTTTGCATCTGAAGGCCTGCCAGCAATTGTCCGTGACGCTCTGAAGCAAAGAAGGAAAGAAAGGAGGCATGAAGGGAGGGGAAGATGAGAGGAAAGTTTCTGTCTGTTTTATTCAGTCCTCTTAAGGGTTTTGATATTGATCTCATCAACAGACCTGCAGATGTATGTGCAGACACACGTGCACAAATGCTTAAATCCATCCGTCAACATACACATGTACGCGCACTAAACTGAAGCAGAATCTTTTGTTTTTGTCACAGGTATGGAATGCAGGACACTCAAGGATATACAGTATTTGATTTGTGACTTACATTCCTTTTTTTCTGTTCTGCAACATTTATGTAGCACTTTGCAATAAGAAACAAAAAGCTTACACTGCAAGCACTGATGTTAAAAAGACAGTTAAGGAGTAAAGACAGCTCAATGAAAACTCTTACATTAAGGCCAGTCTGTAAAAAGGGTGTTTTCAAATGCTGTACATCACCTGCTCAGGCATCTGGTTGAAATTGCACAGGGCCTTGATGGAAAGCATTCAGTAGAAGCACTGCTGGCCAAACCATTTGCTGCCTTTGTTTGTTCCGTACCTCTCAGCTCAGTAATGCTGGCATCATTGTTTGCTCAAAATGCATTGTTAAGTGTGCATCTTTGTATTTGTTTCTGTAGATAAATAGCTACGTAGATCCGAGGGCTGTATCCAACTTAGAATTTTGTCAGCCAATCAGATTTGGCTGTTCAATTATGTATACTGTATATACTATATATACAGTATAGGTGTATGTAGATTATCTGCCTCCATGAGTCATGCTTTACCTGTAAGACTCATGTTGTAATGCTTTTCCTTGTCATCAATGATGTGACAACATCAGCTTTCCACACAGTTTGAGAGAGTAAAATGTGCATCCTGCTCATTGATCACTTCTAAAAATCCCAGCCCAGCGCAGAGCGTCTCTCTGGCCGGTCAGCCAAACATTGTATCACCGTCTGGTTCAAAATGGTTTAGTGCCTTCGCTGACAATCATCACCAAAGCAGAGATCGTTGGAGCAACCAACAAAGTGGAGTCACACCATCTCACACTGCCCTCCGTTTCTATCACCCTTCCATCACAGTTAGTTTTATGGTTTGTGGGCAATTTAAGAGTCTGAGTGTAGAGTGGCACAGCTGAAACAGTGCAGTGACTCAACTGACAAAATGCCAGTTGACTCAGGGTCCTCTGGACTGATGACTCAAATCATCAACTTTTAGGAAGCAGCCCTAATACAGCCATATATGGGAGTATAAGCCATGTTAGCCATGTGAGAGGTGTATGTGTGATTGGTGATGATCCTTTTCTGTGTTGGTTCTTCAGCTCCTCAGCTGTTGGTCACAGTTCAAGACCGCCGGAGGCCACCACCCTGCCCCAGTTATGAGTCTAAATGAGCAAAATGATGCACACAAGAGGATTCCAATCCATGTGGAGAGATTTCTGTCAGATTTCCATCAAAAATAAAGTTAATTGCCTGCATGTATACTCAGCTTTGAGAGTTAATACTTAGTTTTGGGTATAGAACTAGAATTAAGATGAGAGCATGCATCAGCCCCCAATAGTTAAACTTTCACAGTGATGTCACAAGCATTTAGTTTAAGTTGTGTGTTTGTGAGCCCTCGCGTGTGTGCCTGTCAGTCTGATTCGGTCTATTCTTTGGTCATGAACGTCTCTACTTTTATTGTTCTAAACACTTTGTGTAAGGTCACCATTTCAGACTTTCTGTGAAATAAATAAGCAAGTAATGACAGTGTGTGGGTGTCCTGATTCCCTATAGCTTGTTTTTCTCTGCGAAAGCACCTGTCACAAACACCTTCACTTACGAGTACAAGACAGGCTGATACTGATGTCTAATAGTCTGCAGTCTTTTCCAGGAAAAGGTGATGCATTTCATGTTTCTTGCAGTAAAACCAGCATTCTTAGGAATGAACAGAATCAGAGCTGCATAATTGGTAATTTTGTAGGAGCACGAGCAGAACAAGTTCAAAACCATTGATAGTTTGAAAATAGTCACTTATCCAGACACTTCTGTGGTGAAAGTTTTGCTGGCCAATGTTTATGTGTTAAAGTATAAGTACAAGCAATTATCTGAGGCTGTTAAATGAACAAATAAAAAATAATAGCTATAAATTGTAATAACAAATAGCGGCTCAAGATTGATTGAAGATAATCTGTCAATAGTTCCTCAACAAATAAACGTAACTGCCAAATTTTCCCTCCCCTTCTCGTTTAATTGAATTGTTTGAATTTGTTTTTATTAGAATTGTCTCTGCTTCCAAAAAGCAAAAAAAAAAAAAAAATGTAATTATTCTTTTGGACATTGTTGTAAGGAAGCATTCTCTGCAGCTGAGGAACAGTGTCGTGACTGTCAGGTTGTCGGGTTATTACAGACGCCGCAGACCTCTTTCTCTTGACGTCCCCACAGAGCGCTCTTTCTGACACTGTCAAAGCAAAGGTTAAGAGTCCACGTGCTTCACCTTCGCCACTTGGCTGACGTCTGGCAAGATTAATTCTTTGTGCCTTGCCGTCTCTCTGTGTGCCAGGTTCATCTTTCTTACAATGGAGCCAAGCAAACACGGGAGGAAAATGTGCACCTGAAAGTGCGTGTGTTTGTGTGTGTGTGTTTTTAAAAGACATTGGTGCAACCGTTTTAACAGGGCGACTCTGTTTGAATTAGATGTTCTAACCCCCCGCTTGCTAAATGGATTTCTGAAGTGGCTGTAGTTGGAGGCTTTCAATCGGATGCAACCTTGAGTCCTTTTTTATGTGAGCTCTGTAGGATTTAAGTGCCGGTATAACATGAGCACGACTGAATGAATGCATGCTCCTCATTTTTTGAAATTGAAAAATCTCCAAAGGCTCTCCCCATTGTGCAGGCAATTAATGGAATGCTGGCAGCGAGGTTCAGGTGCTTAAAAGTTGTATTTTTTCTCTCTGTCTCGCTCTCTTTTTAATGACTAATAAAGGATAATCATCGTGGAAAAAAAACATCATAATGCTGTAGGCTTCCTCTTTATGCACAATGATGTATAATGCATGCTTTGAAATGAAACGGCAGCGGCCTTCGAACCATTCCATCTCCAAACCTTAGTGTATTTGTTTTGCATGCCACAGTGAGGCTTTTGCATAACAATAGTGAGTGTTCCCATTAACAATGCTTGCCTATTAATTTGATCTTTACATTTTTTAAAGTTTGTCCATCAGGCCGCCAAAAAATGGGTCCCCCAGTTGCTGTTTGGTATAAGTGATTAGAAAGTTGGCTAATTGCCTCTCTGAAGAGTCGTGCTGCTTCTTTTTAGCCTTCTTGTTCATCATCTGTAAGCCTCTAGCAGTTTTAACGCTCCGAAACAAACGAATAAACCGCTTTGTTCATCAATAAAATGCAATGAAGTTTTTTTCTCTAGGTTTTGGGGATTATGTCCCAATATTTTTTATCGACAGTCTGTAGTGAGTACATTGATATATGAAGAGAAATATAAATAAAATAGCAGTGAATGCAGTTTTATGTCTGCTGGTTTTATGAAATCAGGACCCACCACTGTCCGAAATGATTGCCAAAGCTGTCATGTTCTTTATTTATTATTTTGGATTCTGATATGAACTGCAGTACCAGTGAGAGCTTGGTGGTCACTCGCTAATGAACAATAAGACGATGGTCAGTGCCTGTTGTACACTTGCATGCAAATTGACTTTACTCAGCGGAGGCAGTGCCTGTTCTGGCTGTGTGCTTTCATGTGATAATGGTTCAATTAATTTGCAGGGAAGGTCTTTTTAATTTGAGGGAACAATTAAGTTCAACGGGAAAAATACAGAGGAGAATACTGAGGTGAACACACACAGGCGTGCTCAATGCTGCATGTATTTAAAACTTGTGGTTGCTGAGAAAAAGTTAGGTAAGGTAAAGAATTAAGATTTCACATAGTGTCTGATCAAATCTGATAATCTGTTATGAAGTGATTGTTGTAGTAGGTTATCCAGCATGTGGCGCTGAGCGGGTGTTCATTTTATTCAGACTGGTTGTGCTTTTCTCAGGCCTCTTGGGCCTCCGGTCCTGCCTGAAACTGGACTGAATACCAAACTGGCTCATTCCAGTGTTCAGTTGCACCTTTTCTTGCAATCTTGGAACATTTCCAAAAGCTTTTGTTTTTTCTTGTGCCCTCAATCTCTTTCTCTTTGACTGTGCTTTGACAATGCAGGGAAACATACAAGCGCATCTCGGTAAACACGAGTGAAGTGGTTCCAGAGTTTAAAAGCTTCACATCACACTGGCAGACACAACTTGGGGCTGTTTGTGTGATGGAAAGGAAAACTTGTTTAGAAACTGACAGCACTGCGTCTGTGTGAGTGTGAATGTAAGAGAGAGAGAGAAAGAAAGAGAAAAACTGTGTGTATGTGTGTTTATGTTGCTTTTGGCAAGTTATTCATTTGTGCTTTTTTTTTTTTTTCCTTGCTCTCTGTGTGGTTATCTTTTGAGTTGGTCGGTTTGGAGCTGATGTCCACCTTCAGGGATGCGCATAGCATGCATTTCTGAGTATTTTCACCTGAGGCTGCACTTGTTAGAGTCTGTGGATAAATGTATATACATTATTTATACAAATTCAGGGCGAGTGAAAGCAGGTTTAACACATTTACAGACAGGAGGCCAGGCACTGCAAGCCAAGCTCCAAGAGAGGATTGCAACGCTGCGCGCCGGGGATCGAGCTGGCCTCTTGCCCGACTGTGACCGGCATCCTTAATGCTGCACGAGAACAGCACTAACATTTTTATCAATACCTCAGCAATCAAATGATCCCTCATTATTTGACTGAGAAGAAACTGAGGAAGGGTAATTGTAATAATAAGCGTGGTTTGTTATTGCCTTTACAGAGGACATTTAAGAAACTTGTTGGCTATCATTGCTGGATTTCGGTTTTGTAAAAATCCTGAGAAGTTAAAAAGCCTGCTGTCCTCTATTACAGAAACAATGTCAGCAGTTTTTGCTGCACTCTGCTTCTTTAAGATCAAGTTTGCAGAGACTTTTACAAACCCAATATGATAAAGCTAATAAAACAGGCAACCATTTAACAGCTTTTAGAAGGGCAAAATGTACATTTGACCCTTTATGCACTGGGTATTAAAGAAAACTTTAAAAGACACGAATGCACCAGAGAGAGGGTACGGCAGGTCCTGTGTTACAGGTAGTTGCAGGTTAGATTGTACAGAAGGAGTCTGAACGCTGTATGTGCTGCTGTGGTTTGACACCTGATCGGTCTCGGCTCATGTCATGTCTTGCATGCTATAAAATACAAGGAGATTCAGGAAAATGATTCTTCATTTGTTAGATAATGATTCCAAGTATATTTCACAACACTGTACCTGTTAGGAAGGTGAAGCTCTTTAGATAGTTCATTAACATAATGACAAAAATAACAAAAATCACTTTGTAATAGCCATGTTTCAATAAATAATGGAGGTCTAATTTGCAATAAACACCAACATTTGTCCTGCTGAAGGTTGTGGGATGAGCGGAGTCAAAAGTTGAGGCACAGTGAACAGAGCTGCACTTTAAAGTTTAATTGCTTTTGATGTAAACTGGTTTCTCTAAATTAGGCTTGAAGACATTTTGTATATATATATTTTTTTTTAATATTTTGCTATTTCATCAATTTGTGATTTAAAAAGACTTATTGCAAATATTAGTGAGGCAGTTTTTTCTTGAAAGCACGACTGAAACAAAAGATGAAAATCCAAATGTGTTTAAAGACACTGACGGATCATTCAAGCCTTTAGAAGGGCTGTTTTTTTTAAAAGAGGACAGGTTTGTTTTGGTTATGTTTGGATGTGTGATCAAATTCAGTGACAAAAGGTGCTCCAGTAAGACATGTGACGACACCATAACTACAAATAGGTACTCTGTAATGTAACTTTCACCTAATATGAAGTGTCTTCTCCCACCTCCACCAGTGTATTTTGTGACCTCCATGTTTTGTGACCCCTTCTCCCACCCAGGAGCCCCTCTCCTCAGAAGTGGGAGCCTTGCCGGCCGGCTGTAGTCTTCATGTTCCCATGGAGCTGGAGTTTGCGGCTTCCTGTTTCCCTCGCAGCCCTGCGCCTCAGAAAAGCTACGGCCTCGTCTACGTTGACTGACCGGGCTGGTGACGGTGATTGTAGTTTCATATTGTGATTCATTTTTTCACGGACTTTATGACACATTTTCTTTGTATCATAGCTCCTTTTTCTTAAACTCTTCCATTTTTGCATCACCCGTGATCATTGCAGAGACGCAGGGATGTTTGATTCATCTTTGTCCAAACAAAGTGCTGCAGGAATGAGTCCTGAAACCTGGAACTGAGTTCCCTCCGGTGGGTTTTTTGAATAGATTTTGGCCAGGTGTCTAAAATAAGGACTGTGGTTAACCTTAAGAGATTTTCACATTTTGTTGTACCACATAAAATTTGTCAGTTAAAGCTTTTAAGGTTTTTAAAAAAAAGGCGATCGCTAAGTTGCTATAAATGAGACTGCGGAGCTCGTCGGGGACATTAAACGTCATCACACTGAACACTGAAACTCGTGCTCTTGCAAACTATTCTCACTCAAAATTTCCAATTTGTAGATTTTTAAAGTGTATATAGTATATTGTATTATGAAGCTTAGTGGTGGTGACGTTGAAGTCATGTGACCATGGTGTAGTTAAGTTATAGCCTGACGTTAGCTTTCTGGTGATTGCATTTACGCTTTGAAAATCATAGAAGTGGTGTTCATATGTGAAGATGATGTTGCAGAACAAAATGTCTAAGTGTCCTTATCTTTCGCTTGCTACAGACCTTTTTTTCTGCAATAATCCAGAATCCATTGGAAAAATCCCACCGGACTTTTTGTAGAGGGAACCAGGGTGATGCTAACTTCCAGATCGGCCTGCAAACATGCGTCATCCCTGCAGCACTCTCTGTAGTGCTGCACTTTTATGTTCAGTGATCCAGGACTCTGCTTCAAACTCTCATTTTAAATTGCGCTGGATAATAATGTAAGCTAAACGCCTCAAATGTAATTTTCACTTCAATTCCAAGTTTTCAGAATTTGGTATATTTGTGTTTTTCATGCTGTATTCTCTGCAATGGCTTCACTTGCTGTACATTTGCTTGTGAAAGCGCTACTGTCCAGTAAAGTGTGTGGTCGTTCTGCATGGTGTAACATGAACTGAGTGATGGGGTCTACTTGTGACCCGTTAGCATGAGCTGCATATCATGTGACTGCGATGGCCCTGGTTTGATTGAGGTGAACACCCTCATCACACGGCATCCCCTTCTTTCTCTGCTGCAATTGTCAAACTATCAAATAAAGGCCAGAATGACTTGGTAAAAATAAGATGAAGCAGAAGCTGGGTGATGTTGTCCAGCATCTTTCTTGATTCTGCGAGTACAGAAGAAGGCAGATGTTCACAGACAATTCAAAAATGGTTTAAGCCCCTTTTGCTAACATTCCCTGCTCCTGAACTCTCCCAGTGTTTCCTATCACAACGGACAGAGTGACAGTAAGATAAAAGACAGAACAGCGAAATCATATTTTCCTGCATGTCGTGTTTGATTCTAATCATGAAACAGAGGAGAACGTGTCTGCACAATGGACCACTGTTTCTTGACATCTATGATCCCAAGCTGATGCTGCTAACAACAAGACAAAATGGGTTTAAGGAGCATTGCCCTGAAGACACATTTGAGAAATGAAGTACCTACATATATTTAGGAACAAATAGAAACGTAATTTCATGTGTGTTTCCCTCTACGTGCCAACATCAGCAGGAACTGAACATTTTTTCTATAGAATAATACGTTTCTAAATCTGCATATCACTTGGTAATTAATCTCCTTCCTCGATGTTGTTCTACAATAATGTTATTCAAGGATCGCTGGAATAGCTACCCCCCCCCCAAAAAAAAAACAAACAAACAAACAAAACAAAACACATGTAATGGAACTGGACAGTGTTAGTGTGCGCAGGAAGCGAGAATCTGGTGTTATAAGCATAATTATTTATTGAAATATGAAGAAAAATTCAGTTCGCCTCAGAGAGACGCTCCCCAGGACGGGGTGGTGATAGGGGCGGTCAGAATGTCGGCAGGAGGGGCAAAAGTCAGAGACAAGCGACAGGGAAATAGCATTTTGATGAATTGTGGGTCCGGGGTGACTGTGTACATGAGCATGTGTAAGCGCAAAGGTAGTCATTGTTTAAGTCCTTGATAAAGCATTTATCCTGCATACAAGTCTGTCCTGACTGCCCTGGTTTGTTGGAAAGCAAACGTCTGAATTTAACTTTTAGCTGAAATGACAGAAAGCTGTTTCTCCAAGCTTTTACTAAACTTAGTTTAGTAAAACGGTTAAACTCCTGGACTGCAGCAGCAGTGTCACCAAAGATGCAGTCACAAAATGAACTTACAGTATGCAATGGCCACAATAATGCACATGACTGTATTGCCTGCATGTTGTATAAAGTTCACCTTTGTGTTACAGGAAGTCCGAGGCAGCTGCAGAACCTGAACACAGGATCTGAGGAAGTGGGGGGATAAAAGATTGTCCGATCAGTCGACACAATTAATGAGGGCGTGAGAAAATGGAGCTTGTGGCAAAGATTTGCTTGATGACATGAGATTTAGGTGAATTTTCTGTACATTAAACATGCCATCGAAAGACTCGATCGTTCTATGACTTAACAAAGTGTCTACAGGTAAACAAGTAAACACCACAGGTGGTTGTGGGAGGCAAGTACTGGGACATTTTTGAAAAAACAGTAACAACAACTACTGTACATGTGAAGAACTCCACATGAAAAATAATTTAGGGTGTTTTTAGGAAAAACAAAAGAAAAAACAAGCCAGTTTTGTTCATTTTGGACACAATACTAGAAGTCACAGCTCACAGGGGACAGATGCAGTCTTTGGTACAAGAGCAAACTGGACAGAACAGTGACGCAGGTGAGTCCAGTGAGAAAAACTGATGTGTCACAAACGTCTTTCGCACCGACTCGCTTCAAAACACAATACTCTGTTCAATGTACACACTTGCATGAACATTCAAAAAGACCAAAAATAAAATTGCAGTGATTTTTTTTTTTTTTTTCTTTTCTCAATTGAAAGCCCGTTATTTTGCTCCAGACCTGCATCTCTGAACTACTAGTGGAAACAAAACAAGAACATGCTACAGTAAACAAATTTATTCTGGCGCAGACACCTCACGTCATGTAACACATAGATGGAAACCCATAGACCCAATAAATTATCTTCATTATTAAGCGTAACCAGTGACATACTGTACATCAAAAAGGTAAAAGCACTGTAAATAAAAAAAAGAGAAAAAAGTCTACAAAAAAGGGTGGAAGTGAAACGGAACCCTTGTACAGAAATGCTTAAGAAACAAATGTTTGAATGCCAGCAGACACAAATAGAAATGAATATTTTAAGTGTGATTCCTTCTTGATTTTAGTGTCTCACGACATAATTTAAGTACTGCTCAAAACAAATAAAAATAAAACACTGTACACACACCAAAGAAAGCAAACCAGAGGGATCTCTCTCTTTTTTTTTCATTTCGTTGGTTTCATTTTTTAGGAAATCATTGCTTTGCAATTTATGCTTCATCACAGTTCTCTCCCATATGACCACATGAATGTAAACACCTGTTGAATTATTCTTTTTTAATTTTTTACAACATTAATACTTTATATATATATTTGTACATATTTCCATTCACATCTGCACGGTTAGCTAGCATGGTAATGAAATAAGGCAAGACTCACATAACTGTGACATCACAAATCTTTTTTTTTTTCTCTTATAATACTGATTATTAAGGTTTTTTGTAATTTCCTTCTTCTGTTCTGCAGCAGGCTTTGGTCTTTCCGGACAAAGGCAGGGTCGATCCTTCTCCGTCTCCAGAATCACACTTTGTTTTGTTCCAGTTGTTATGAAATAATTCGAAGGAAGGGTGTTTTTTGCAGGAAAAAAGGGCTATAAATACAACTGTTTCAGCTGACAATATTAATTGAATTTATTTAACACTGGTCTTTCTGAGGTACATAGTTAAAGATGATTCGGGGAGGTGGAATAAGAAAGAGGAACCACAAGGTGACCATGAGAAGCAAATGACTTCCGTTACAAGAGGAAAAAAAAAAACATCTTATTTTTCTTCTTATTGGCCTGTTTATCATTTTGTTCATTAAAGAATGTTCCTTTTTTAGACCTTTATTTTTTAACCATCAGTTCTCTCTTTTCAGTCAGGTCAAGCTGCCGTGGCAGGCGTCTTATGTGAGTTTGAAAAACAGACGTGATGGCAGGCAGGAGTCTCTGGCCTGGTTGGCCGCTCGTCCGTTTGTCTTTACAGTACCAACGACGGCTAAAAGCCGGTTTCAGCGAGAGAGCACACCGGAGGATCGTCGAACCAAAATAAGCCACCGCTCTAGTCACAGGGCTGTCTGAAAGATGGGTAGTGTTGCTCAACTTCCTGTCTCAGCACACTCACAGCGTCACCAGCGCTAAAACACTCAAGGGTTGTTAATTCTCTAAGTTGCAGCCTGCCAGTCTTGATAGTCTGTGCAAGTGCAGACGATTACATCCCGTGCCAAGTGTCAAATGCAGTGTCAGCTTCAAGTGTTTAACTGTTTTCCTTTTTGTGTGGGTGAGTGGATGAGGAGAAGCGCCTCCTCTTTCAGACTTTGTTTTCATTTATTTATTTGTATTTTAGAATAAAGGGATCCATATGTTCTTTGTGTGTGCACGTGACACAGTCAAGTCTGAGCTGGAGGTTCAGTTTGATGAAAGCGTTATTTGGAGTTTTTGGGCTGCAGCGAAACTCTGCACAGCTGCATCATGGGTAGCGCAGTCCCCTCCTAAGCTCTCTTGGCATGTAGCATTTCAATGAGCAGGTTGTTGCAGGGCACGTCGCCGTTCAGGTGTTTGTAGTAAAGGTATTCTTCGGCCTGCAGGCTGATGGCTCGGATCTCCGGCAGCCGGAGGAGCAGCTGGCCAAACTTGTCCGTTTGCTGCGGGTAGTTACACATGACGTAGTCCAGCAGCGCTGCGTTGACCTGCTCCTGGACGCTTTCCACCAGGTGGAAGTTCTCCAGGTTCTTCACGTCTACAAGAGGAAGCAACAACAGAAAAAAAAGTCAGGTATGATGAGGTTGGCTGTTGAGAAGTTTGAGAACAAAGTAATGAAAATAATAACAGAGCCTGGTTGGCAGCTGTGTGCACACCCAGTCCTGTATTTAGGCCAGGTGCATGATAACAGATTCATTGAGGGGGAGCAAAAGATTACCCACAGCACTGAAAAATCATGTTGGGTATAATTAACATCAGTTTCTTTGCTAAATTAATGTCCCAGCTAACACTTGAATATGTCATTGATTGTGTTTTACAGCTCAGGAGCTATAATTCACGGCAGTTCAGGAGCGTCACAGTGCCGTCAATTTGGAGATAAATGAAGGGGCCGTAATGGTTCACGTTGCAAAGACAAAAAGGTTAGAATAATGAGTCTGCTCATTTATCAGGGGACAGTGGTGCAAACTGTCATCTTTGGTTGTGGCTTTTTTTTCTTTTTTTACTTAAAAGAGGACTTCAGAATGCACCACATGACGAAATACCCCCCTTGCTTTTTTTCCTCTGAATCCTCTCTGGAGACTGCGATGTAGAGGGAATCAGGTAAAAGCAAAAAAAAAAAAAGAAAGAAAGAAAAAGGTTCTCCTCCTGAGAGATTCATTCCCCAGGAGTCCATGAATTATGTAGGCCAGAGTTACAGTCATATTAGCACCCGAGCTCCTCTTTAACCTAACGCCTTCACCGTTCTTTTTTATATTATAACAAAATAGAACGCATTGTAATTGGTAGTAAAAAATAGATTTTTTTAAGGCATCACTCGTGTGAAAAACTGTAACTTTTAACTACAGGGTGCAAAGAATTCCTCTTGGTGGCAAGTCTTTTCACTATTAATTCCTTGTGCAAAATACATTTTGCATCTTTCCAAAATCCTACCTTTACGCGCAGCTATAAGCACTTTTCCTTGACAATAATAAGCTCACAGGGGGTTTGAGCAGATTATTGCAAGACAAGACAAAAATTTGCTAAATGGATAATGGTGGACCAGAGCGCTGTGTGTACTTGTCATGATTATGAAGCGCAGGGCTGCAGAATATTTAATCAGATAGCAGCTCTGTGTGCGTGTGTGTGTATGCGTGTGTGTGTGTGTGTGTGTGTGTGATCTTTTATTAATCTGTTTGACCCCAGGTCGAGTGTGCTCACAGCGAGCTAATGTGGAATGACAGAGTCCCTGTGTCTAGTTGACACCTCCGGACCCACACACACTAAAATATACCATCTTTCACACCAAACCTCAGACACACACACTGGCACTGGCACTAATCCATGGAAATACACATAATATTTGTCTCTCACACAGTATTACCCCCCCCAACACGCACACACACGCTCACGCACACACATACACCCCATCCACCCACCCAGAGCATTAGGAGGAAGGAGGGGGAGATAAATCAGTAGCTAATGAGGTCTAGAGAATGAGAAGCAGGTCCTTCAAGGCACTTCCATCTATGATGCACTCTACCATGCTATTACCATCTTTGTGTGTGTGTGTGTGTGTGTGTGTGTGTGTGTGTGTGTGTGTGTGTGTGTGTGTGTGTGTGTGTGTGTGTGTGTGTGTGTGTGTGTGTGTGTGTGTGTGTGTGTGTGTGTGTGTGTGTGTGTGTGTGTGTGTGTGTGTGTGTGTGTGTGTGTGTGTGTGTGTGCGTGCGCGCGCGCCTGTTTGCTCCTGTGTTGCCTGTGTATGTACGAGCTGGTGTGTAACATGTGCGTTCTCACCCTGACCTCTGGGTGACATGGCGGGGGGCTAAATAAGGCCAAGAGGAGGGCAGGAAAAGGGGGAGGGGGTGTGGCCTGTGACAAAGGAGGCTCGAAACAAACATGACATGTGCTTTTTCCTGCTGCCACTCAGCTGCCTGACCCCCTATCAGACTCCAGAACCACCTTTCACGCCAGTAAAACCTCGGAGAAGCATGAATATAGCCTTACATAAGCTAACCCGGTAAGAGTGTGGGCTTAAGGCTTTAACACACACACGTCCTACGCAGGTCAACAAAAAAAATAATAGACTTGTTTTCATCTGCACATTAAACAAATGTAGCAAAGACATGGGAATGAAAGTTTCTGAGTGGGGACCAGTTTTATATTATTGCTGATGAGGGCTACAGCCAAGATTTTAGGAAAGAGTCCATAAGACGCTGCAGTTGCCCTCACCTGTAATCTTTCAACTGGATTCAGATTTGCCTTATTTTATTTAGAACTGTTCAGCTGTACAGCTGTACTGTTTTCTGTAAATTTTCTTCCCTGAATGTGGTTTCAAAGTTGTTTACACACCACCAAGAATAAAATTCTGTCTGGAAAATACTGAAACTTAAATACATCCTGAATACTGACTGCAAGGGTTAAAAGTTGCCATTAAATGCTCTTATGCTGCATTGAGCAGTTAAATGAAAAATCTCAGCTCATGTCCTGTTATTTCCAAAAGTAAGGTTTTGTACGGGGTCAGTTGTCAATGCCCGGCTATAGATCTTTTATTAAATGAATTTTGGTTGGCCTAAAGGTAGTAAAATTTAAGTAAATCCGGTCAAAGCTTAGTGGACTCATGTATATATTTTAAATTGGAAAGCATAAACTCATTCTAGGCTGTTAAAAACCCCCAAATCCCCTCAAAATAACACAGAAGACAAGTCCTCAGACTCCTGGCTGGTGTTTACAGCCCTGCTGCTGACTCATTAGTTATTTTTGGAATACAATATCTGTTATTGTGTCTTAAATGATTTTATGATGTTGCAGACGTATTGTACAACTGCTGAATATTGAACCCTGATTAAATCTTCAAATTCAAGGCCCAAAAAAATGTTTGAAAATTGATTAGACTGAGGAAATTTAGAATATGAAACTGCAAAATACTGTCTAGCACAGTTCATATAAAGGATAATATATTTTTAGGCACAATGATTTAATCTGTAATTCTTTGATATATTTTCATCCAAGGAAGGACAAGTGTTCTCTTCAGCATAGATGCCGTCGCTAGCAAACATCTCATGCTGCTTAATAATCACTTCAGGGATGTCAGCGCCTATTCTGACTTTGATTTGGTTAATTCTGCAGCAACATGACAAGGTGAGCCCAGATCACTGCAACAACATGCGAGGTGTTGCCATGGTTTCTCAGAAAGATTTGCCTGTGTTTGTGTGTATGCATGCGGAGGGGAGTTTGGTGGGTGTATGTGTGGATGTTGGGCGGGGGGGTGGGGGGGGGGGGGGAACCACAGAGAATTAGTACCCAATGTCTCTGTCAAGCTAATTAGGCGAAAGTGAGGCAAAAAGACAGCATTTTAATTGCTAATTATTACCAGAGCCCCTTTTGAAAAAATAATGAATGAGGGTTTCCAAAAAAGAAAAAGAGAAAAAGCACAAATGACAGTAGTTTGATATCTACTCCCATTTCCAAAACCAGTGGGCAAGTGAAGAACCAGACAAAAAGCACTCAGGTTGATGAGAAATGTTTCTTAATGTTGCTGCTAATCAAATCAGACAAGTGGATTGATTCTAATTTACTGATCATTGAGCGGCAGCAGGTATGATGAAGGAGTGAAAAGGGTTAGGGGGGAAATAAAGAAAAAAATCAACAATTGATCAATGATTCCCAGACAGTGTCAGGTCGGAGCATTAAGTGTGCTAAGCGCTGTCTCCTCTTCCTTCAATGCCCCCCCCTCCCTTCTCTCTCCATCTCATTGTTCAGTCACTGTGGGACTAATTATCAACTTTTTTTCACATAAAACAGCCACAGTTCGTTGCAGCGCCGCGTCTGAATACTCAAATGGAAACCCCGAGGTCCCGCAGAATACATTGTTTCATTTGACGGGCGATCATGCTGAAGCCAGCGACCTAATGCAAAAACACACACACACACACACACACACACACACACACACACACACACACTCATTCTCTCTTTCTCAGAGCCCCTGAAATCACCGCTGTGCGTTTTAATTAGACTAGATCTGCTCTGTGCTATGAGTATGTGTGTATGTGTGTGTGTGTGTGTGTGTGTGTCCGCATGTGCTTTTCTTTGCTCTTTCACTGCCCCTTACAATCACCCTGCTCTAGGGACACACACACACACAAACACAACATTTGCACATTCACTCATGCAAATGCTCGCTCCATTAGTTCACTCTGATCTTAATAATGCCTCACAGAGTGGACACTGTGATGTGAAAACACTCACAAACATCACTGGGTGTCAAAGTTCAACATTCTCTGCAAAAGCAAACAGGCATCACAGTGCTCAGTACAGATGAGAGCTTATGCATCTATACATCCATGTGAAGGCCAAAACGTAATTAAAAGAATACTAATAATAAAAAAATGAAAGGAAAAAGATCAGAAAGGCAGAATATGTCTTATGTACAATGACTAAGATAGGCTTTATTTGTTTAAATTAATCACAGAACATCTTTCGTTAAGACAAAAAAGGTGCTAAAGTTATGGTAAGGCCATGTTTATTGATAAATTCAAAAAAAATACATTGTTTGTGGTATAAGTTGGGAATTGACCTGCACAAAGCCTTTACCTCCTTTACTTTCCATCATCTTATTTCCACTTCAAACATACAGTATTGTTAAAAAATATCTAATGAAAAATGACAAAATGTTTTCTAAATGATTTCCTGTTTGCCACTGTGTGCTTAAAACAACTTTTGTTAAGATAAAACACTGTGTTAAGATAAGGGCGAGGTCATGTTCTGAAAGAAAAAAAAAAGAAAAAAAAACTCTTTTGCTTTAAGTGTGAGACAAACCTTTGACCCCTCCACACCTTTATTTTCCACCACACCATCTCCTCATCAAACTACCACCTTTTTCCAAGATATGCTATGAATGAAACATGACAAACTAACGCAGAGGTCTCTCACCTTACACTCTCTGATCAATAAACCTCTCAGTCGCATGCTGCCCCTTCACTGTGCCTTTCAAAACTTCACAACCCGTGCTTCCTGCCACATCCAAAAACAACACATAAAACTCTTGGGTCATAAACGGTTATCGAGTCAAGTGCTGTCAGTAAAGTTGACCAATTAAACGTGAGTCGAAGACAAACTGTTCACTTCCTCTGTAGGTGGAAATTAGAGGCTCGGCTCTCCCAATATGGACTTTCACAAGCGTGTATACGAGCCTATCAAAGCTGAAGCACCTTTTACAATGGCAGCGGTGCTTCAAAGAGCGAGGAGTTGATCCCATGTCCAGGCCAAGTCCTCTTTATTGCACCGTACTGGATTGTTATCAAGTCTGTCCACTGCTACTTTATTCATTATCAATCTGCCTCGCGGCTTGGCTCCAATCAGAGGCAGGGGCGTTGAAAGACGAGAACCCAGTAACCTTTAACTTTGGATGGGTTGAAAGGATCAAGCGAGGCCTAAGGACTGCCTACAATAAGCAACATGTAAAGCTACGTGTTCACTGGGGGAATGTGGCTGTGTGTTTGTGCATGAGTGTGGTGTTAAAAAACAGGGCAGCAGGGGCAATCAAAGCAAATAAGGTTCATGGGGCAAGGGGCGATGGCCGCGTGGTTAATGGTATCACTTAAGTGGGTTATTATTTGAGTTGTGGTGCATTGCTCCGATGGATCTTTTACCCCCCCCATTTTACCCTCACACCAGCATAAAGCCATGAAGAACACAAACACCACAGCTCCACACACACTCAGCTCCCATCAATACTCCACTGACAGCGTTTCACGTGGAAGTGTGTGTGTGTGTTTTTCCTCTACAGGAGGTTCTGCTTCCCCATTAGAGTATTTCAGACCTCATCTATCTATGCTTGCCAGCGCACAAGTTTCCCTGCTCCCTGGAGCTCTCCGCTTCCTTGTTTTCCTTCAAGTCCCATTTGGGGAATTCGCCTTTCTCCGATACGACGCCTCCACGTTAGAGGCGAGAGAAAAAAACAGGAGGGGTAAAGCTGGAGTTGTGTGCTCCTTAACATTTAATGGGAGGTCTTTCTTTTTGATACACCAAAGGCTAAGAGGATATCACAGGATACAAGAGGAGCATGTATAAGCTCAATGGATTCATTTATTGTTGTAACATTAACTTAAACTGGAGACAAGCACTGTTACATGCTGCAAAACATGACTGTTTGGGGGTTAAGGTGGCTATATACTCAGAAGAGACAGCATTTGTACATGTGTTGTGTTAGTAAAAGTGGTTATTATAGCCTTTTCGATTGCTTGAAGGCAGGCTACAAAGCCATCTGTCATAGAGTGGAGTGAGACACAATCACTCAGCATAAAGGCGCACACTTTCAGACAGACTCTCCTGACATGCATTTGTAGTGCTGCACTCATTTGTACATCTAAAGGCAACAAATATATATAGCTATAAAGTTCTAAATAAGAAAAAAAGAGTGAGGAAAGTTCAAGCCCGGCTTACTTTCACACCTCTGCTTTCCAATCACTGTGAGAAGCAAGCTCGCTTCTCGGATTATAATTTCCAGATATATACGTGTATGTATTCTGATGTGAGAAAGCTGCAGGGGTTAGAGGTCTCGCATGCTGTTCGACCATCCAACGGGCACTTTGGTTGGAGCATACTGACGCCCTTAGGCTATAAAATGGGGTTAGGTTAGGGTTAACACTGAAACGCCTCACCCACAGTCAGTTTTTTGTGATCTTTTTCATGTGACAAGAATACATTTCCATTTTATTGCCTCTCCACATTTTTCATATCTTTATTATAGCAACAGCAACTTAACATACACCGCTTGACTGACAGTTTTATTTGAGCCTATAGAGCACCTGTAGGCCATAAGTTAATTTTTTATCTTTTCTTCTGTATATAATGCAGTGAAAAGATATCGGGAAGTATCCTTTGCACTCATTAACTTTTTACTCATTTAACAAAGGCCTCATTAAGCACTGAACAGTGACCCATCATCTTGAAAAGTGACCCCTTATTTCATCGGCATACAGTAACATACTGTTGCTACATGCCCTCAAGCTAACGTAGAGTCTAATGTCCTGAGGCTGAATATCGTCTGCGCTAACAATGCATAATAACAACTGTCTCACAGTTCCTGGCTCTGGAAAGAGGCCACCAATGGGGATGGGTTATTGTCAGCGTGTCAGAATAAAGCATGAAGGCTCAATTTGCCCACCAACTCATCAAACCCTCCCTTTAGCCACTCAGGGGGCCAAACGCCATGCGGCTGTGAAAGAGAATTAAGTAGGTACGGTCCAGTTGGGGATATATTAAGTCAAATCTAAACCTCTGCTGACAACATTGCTATTGTTGTTTAGCTAAACAGGTAGCGGCTAGTTCAGTACTGTCGCCCAAGGACGGGTTGGCGGGCTCGGCGGGGCGATGGAGAGAGGTCGAGAGATATTGAGAGGAAAGGAAAAGTGCCTTAGGTCCGATAAAATAAACAAGAGAAAAGGCGCTCCGAGCAGGAAGGAGACAAGCTTCTCTCATTGCCTATGCTGGCTGGAAGGTGCTGGGGATTTATCCTGAGGTGAAGGGGAAAACAAATTTACATGCTGTATCAGCTGGTCCTGTCTGTGGCTCTGTTATTATGGACTTTGAGGCTTTGAGCAGATGGACACAGCCAGGAAGGACAATATCACTGGGAATATGCATCAAGGAGACATATAGTTTAAAAATGTAAATGCGGGCTCTGGGGACTTGTGATCGGCATTTTCAGGCATGTTTTAGGCTAAATGATTCATCAGTTTGTCAAAAAAGCTTGCTATGTTAATAAATAATTAAAATAATCCTTACTCACCCTAATGTACATTCACTTATGCTGATGAACCAATGAGCTGACAGTTTGTGAAGCAAAAATTAAAGCCAAAGTATACTCACACTCCAAAAAAAAGTTTTACTTGTTAAATTGTTAAAATCATCTCTGTAGTTCTGTAATGTAGCTTAAAATACTTTTGTCAATGGGCCCCATTTGCTCTTGTTCATTTCTGACACGCTGTGGACTCACTGGGATAAAAGTCTTATTGCTTGGGAGAAAAAATCACATTGTCTCAGCATTATGAAAATCCATTTGCCAGAGGGATACTGAGAGACTTGAATCAGCAATGAACCTAGTGCTTAGCCCTCTGTGGTCCCCCCCCCCCCTTTTTTTTATTGCCCCCTTCTTCTAGTCCCCCCTGGAGGTAGACCCAAATGCCTTTCAATGAGCCGACCTCGGACGGCGCGCTGCAACCACAGGTTCTCTCACCTTCCTAATGTTAACCCCCCCTCACCACAACAGCTCCCAGTCATGTAGCTACATGCAGCTAAGGACGCTAACACTTGACTGACAGGCTCGAATCTAATGGACAACGATCTGGACGAAAAGTCGCTGCAGTTGATGTAATCTGAGGAAATGATCTATGGAATGGAAAGAAATACAATTCTAATGAATTAGAAATCAATATGGCTGTACCTGTGAAGTGAGGCTCCTCTGGACTTCACCTCTCACTTCATTTGTACCTTTCACCAACAGCAGACGCAACATCTAATGTGTGTGTGTGTGTGTGTGTGTGTGTGTGTGTGTGTGTGTGTGTGTGTGTGTGTGTGTGTGTGTGTGTGTGTGTGTCACTGCCGCCTGTATCAAAGCGTGCGTATGAACCTCGTTTACATTCAGTGCACTTTTGCACCCCTTGGCTAATTACACACAGGGTTTGTTTGGTGGTGGAGGGGAGGGTGTGGGGAGTGGAGGGGCATGTCAACCTTTCTTGTTTATGATAAAGTGACAGAAAATCATTGGGGGGTCAAGTACCCCCCTCCAAACCTCCACTGCCCCGAAAACTCCTGCAGCAGTACAGAAGGTGCCTGGTGTGGGAAGCCTCCCCTTTAATGAGACCATTAAAGGGCCCGTCTCCTCGTCAATAGATTTCTCTCATTCTTTCTCTGACAAATTTGAATTAATAATTCAGTGCCAAGCGCCTGGGGATGTATATTTTCAGCATGAAGGACAGTTAATCCATAGCGTCATTTCCCCCCCTGCCCCCCCCCCCCCACTCTCTCGCACTCCTTCCTCTCTCCAGCACGCTCATTTTACATCTACCCCACGACTCTCTCCCTCCTCTTTTGCTTCGTTCTCATTTGATGATGGAAGCCAGCAGGTCGAGTGCGGACTAAAGAACAAGTGTGCTGCATGTTTTCCACGCCGTATTTTAACTTCTTTGTTCTCTGCGTGATTTTCGGCCCCAGTCATGTGACAAGTGGAGTCAACTTAAGTGCAAATTGAGGTTTAATTTATTCCAACGTATTGGACGGTGGTGGCTGGTCTCTCCTCCCCCTCGGGGCTAATGTAAGATGACATGTTTGCACACTGCCTCTCAAAAGCTGGACTTGATTTAGAGAATGAGGGTTTTTACTAAATGTTTCTGCTGCGCCAAATGTCCGGACTTTCAAATGCACAATACAAGGAAAGAGGAGGAAATGAGTGATTTTGAGGATAAACCACCAAGGCGTTGTTTAATAAAAAAGATATTGTGGTGTGTGTTTGTCTGCGGTTGTGGGTGGGTGTTTGTGTTCTGCACCCGCCGTGGTTTCAGTGTTTTACCAGTTTTATTGGAAGAGACAAAACGGGCCTGTTTCAGTGTTCGCTTTTGTGTCTTCCAGTACATGTGTTGCATAGTTTCTAACTGCAAAAGTAAAATTCCAAAAATAATAGAACAAGAGGAGAAAAAACAAGTGAAGATCCTGGATGTTTACCACCCTGAGGATTCATGGGATGCTAACTGCACCAATTAGAAAGAAACCAGTTTGTGTTCACAGTGTTGCTTGGAAAATGAACACTCATGCCTTAAAAATCAATACTGTCAAAGTCATCTTTAAGGTGGCTGCTCTCTTTTTATGATTACCTTCATGACTACCTGTTTATTCTTTTTTACCATATCCTAGTTGTGGGCTGTTGTAAGGCTTCATATTGAGGTCGTTGAGTTTACTGTCCATGTAACAGACAAAAACTTTTCATCACTGAGCACTGAATTTATTGCCAACAGTAGCTGTGGATATCAGTGCCAGGTGGCACTAAAGTGCAACTTCATGCTCTAAGGCCGCATGTACAGGCTAAGAGCTGGCACGACAAATGTCTGCCAGTGCCCAGGAATATTCCATTACATTACACAACATCATTTTCTGATGATAAATGTGTGTGTACTGTAGATTTGTGTGTGTGATTGATTAATGCCTTCTTGTGTTTCAACACATGTTGGCTCTCTGACCCTTGTTTCTAACAGTTGCCAGCAGCTCTAAAGGTTTTCACTGCACTACACTACACTTTTCTTTTTTAATGCAATACAAGGAATAGCTATGCTCAACATGTGTGTGTCTTTTTGTGTAAGACAGTGCACTCACAGGGCTTTGTTGCTTAAAATATCCTTCAGGACAAGAACAAACAGACGAGAAAGGAGCTGTGATGGTTCGTGTTGGGGGGGGGGGGGTCACAGAGTGGGTGGGGGCTCAACATAGAGAAAGAGAGAGAGAGAGAGGGTGGAAGAACAAGAGACAGCGAGCCAGAGCACCTGTTGGATCATCTGTGCTTTAAAACATTTAATCACTGTCTCTGGTTACACACACACACGCCACAGCATGCACACACACATCACCGTACAGCTCCGCTGTTCTCTGCCCTGCCAGGAGTATCTTGTAACCACATTGTCCAGACACACACACACCCACAGAAGCTCAAAGAGCAAGGCAGGGAGGGTGTATAATCTTATAGCAGCCACCTGACTACCATATAGCTTACCACCGCCATAGTTTAAACACATGCCTCTCCACCGAACACATTCACACAGGAGCACAATGGTTGACAATCCACATGCCAGGCAGTGCTACGATGCCACTGAGCTCCATTTGCGATATCAGGGCGGTAGGTGAATGTAGAAGATTATTTTTACTTCTACTCAAATCGCCATGTGGAAGCTTGCACGCTGGCACGGGTACACTTGGACATCAGCAACAAATGAAGAGTCTAAAACTACAAAGTGAGGCTCACCAGTCACAGCGATATCCTAAATGGACATTAAGTCGTTCCACTTAGTGCGTCATCCCTCTTATCTTGCTCAGCCATTACACCTCTGAGTTCATTCCACTTTCTTGTGTTGTGTCCAATGAGTAACACTAATGATGCATCATGAGCTGCAGCACCTATAAATGTCCTGTCATAAAGATTTGTCTTTGCCGCAGGAACAGTTGCAGCACTATTTCACAGTTACCATTCACATTTACAACATTACAAATAATTGACAAGGCGAGTGTGTAAAGCTGAGGGTCCATCTGATTGCATTTGTGTGTAGTTTTGAACATCTGACCTGCGACACACTTAAACACTGAAGGGCCTCACCACCACCACTCTTAACTGAGTCCTATGGTCTTTGTGTTTACTTGTGTGTGTTACATGTACTGTAAATTTACATTCATATATATATTTATGTATGTATGTATACAGTATATACTGTATCTGTGTGTGTGTATTTGTGCATATATTATTTGTGTGTGTGTGTCAGCAAAGGCTTCCTAGAGTGCATGAGGGCAAGATAAAACACCTGAGAAAGGTTGGTGGCGAAGAAAGTTCCGTGGGGAGGGTTGTGTAAGTCTTTGCTGCTGTTGTATGTAATGTTTAAGTAAGGTCAAAGCAGGCGGTCTGATCAATACGCTGCATGACGGTGGCAGTTGTTCTTTCCCTGCTGTCGTGTAACACTGTAAGCCTTGGACACACAGTCTTCCTGTTGCAGCGCGGCTGTAAATCTACAGCTTGTGAGTAGAGCACTGATGCTCTTTCGATCGCTAGAATCAGCTCATGTTTGTTGACAGTCAGTCTTTGTTTGCAATCCTCTGGAGATCATGCTTTTTGACTCAAGCCAATAAAATGGCTACTGTCTACCTTGGCCAAATTTAACTATAGGTCGCACCGATACAGTAGCTCAATGCCAGCTGGGGCAGTGAGATAACAGTAAGGTAATTTGATGTTGAATAACACTAAGTAAGTCCTCTAAACGAATTATTAAGCTGCATGAAATCACAGCCGGGGAATAGATGATCTCCAGTCAACAAATCATTCAAATCAAGTGTGAGAGTTTCCGTAGCACTCCAACATATGCACAATTTGCTCTCTGAGTCTGTTTTCCTCGACTAATGTGAGCCTGTTCTCCGCAGGGCCTTGGATAGCCCAGGCCTGTCCTCCCTACTCCAAACACACATCCCTCAGCCTTTAATTGGAGAGGAATAGCAACCTAGCTAGCACAGCACTGGGACCCGAGCGGCGGCCACTGAGAATGCATTAGCATTAGCATTGCAGCGGACCAACCTGTACATAATGATAACCTCAAGCTCTGGCCACTGGGAGTAACCCCTGTTCACACACACATACTCCACACACAAATGCACACTGGTACGCACTCCTTGCCCCTGTCTCCCCCCCGTACACGCAGTCACGTAAACAAGCAAGTGTAATGCAGCCCCAGCGGTGGGCTGCTCGACGAATGGGGGAGGAGAGGGGGTAAAAAAAAAAATCAGTTGCCGCCGTTCGGCTGAAAAGTGTGTGTAATGAACTTCAGTTCCATTGATCGGGACTGAGAGTACAGGACCGGGGGCTGTTTGTCCCAGAAGGGCTGCCGTACCGTTGCTCAGTAGCCCCTCATAAATGTTTGAGAGGCCTGAGCCGCTGTAGATCCACCCTACCTAGGTTACAACACACACACACACATCCAGGTTGATGCTGATGATGGATGGATGGCTGGTCGGTGGTGGTGGTTGGAGGGATCGATCGTATTTTAGCTTGATGACATTTAGGTGCTGTATGTGTTTTTGTGGCAGATTTCTGGAAGTGTGTTGACCGCGCTGTTCAAAGAGATTCGAGAAAAGTGCAGTACTGTTTGCCGCTTCGTATACGTGGAAAAAAAAGGGCGAGAATTTTAGATAAAACGTTCCTGCTCACCTTACATTCACGCTTTCAAGTCAAGCACAGAGACTGAATTTGCAAGCATATGCTAATTTGTTTGGCAAGGTACACCTTCTATGCTGTACCCCTAAGCTCTCGACTGGCCCCTGAAAGCCCCTATATGCTGTACACATGATTGATATTACTGCAGATATCACTTAGAAAACAACTGACGTGCCGGGTGGACCATCCGCGCCTCCTTTTGACTGCTAAGTACCAGCTGGCGGGAGGTCCTCTGCGTTATGCAGTCGGTAATAAAAGTTGAACATTGATTTTCTGTAGCAGCTTGTAACTGTTAATGTTGAGACATCAATAGCCAAAGCAAAGCGCTGGTGCCTTAATAGGAGACCGAGAATGTGGAGGACGCGAGCAGAGGCTGACTCTAAATCACAGAATCTATCCCTGCCGATCGATAGGACAGTAACTGCAAGTGTCCCTCTGCTTTCCTAATGTTTTATAATAAACTGACAGCCTGTAATAAGGCCAAAGGAGAGGGAGAATGAGAAGGAGGGAGGAGGGGAGAGATGGAGGGCAACAGTTTCTCCATAGCTTGCCCGTCTTAAATCACCCCACATGGGAGTGCAGGAGAGGAGCCGAGGAAGAGGTAGAGGGGAGGAAAAGGTTTTTTTCTTTAGTGAAAAAAAAAACTTTTACAGGAGCATTTGTCTGGTTGTACTCACTGCTACGGTAGTTAGAGAGTGTATTGATGGAGGGAAGCAGAAGTTTAGGGGATATGTCCTGCATTGCTTTGGCAGGGCACTAAGTTAAAGTGTGCATTAAATCCTACTGCCACCGTGCAGATGTCACCATATTCGGGTAGGAGTGCAGTGCTGGGCTGCACGTGTGCTGACTCTTACTGGGTGTGGACAGTGTTGAAATTCATTAAGGGATTACTGCTCTTGTAACACTACCGGTAGATGGTGAGAGAATTTGCTACTGCATTGCCGCTCTGTTGGCCCTCACTGTTGCAGGAGCCCTCTGATGTGAGGTGATACTTCCATTTTTGTGTTTGCTTAAAGTGTCAGAGTTGAGTTCACTTTCACCCAATCTATATTTTATATATGAGACATTGACTTATTTTATTGTGGTTTACTTGAGTATTTAAGCCCCATGACTATGTTTATGTTACCATCTTTAGGACTCATTAGTAGACTATGCTCTTTATCAACAAGCAAGGCCATGGAGAACAATAATGATGTGGCTTTCTTTCTTATCGCTTATTTATCACGTGTTTAATACTGGGGTCTGTCAATTTACAAATCCCCATTTAAACAACCCCCCACCCACCTTTATGTTGCTTTGCTCGCTGATAACCGGCCTTGCTTGAAGCCAGATAAAGAACAGTGTCAATATAATCACAATATAAATCACTCCAGTTGTAAGAATGTGATAAGACCTAAAAAGAGAAGCCTGAGCTGTAAATCGGAGAGATACTTTGGAGATAATCTGGGAAATGTCAAAATCTATCAGGAAACTGTAACCTATCTCTGGCGAGATATAAGGCTGAGGCTAAAGGGGAGTCTGGTCAAAGGTGAGAATATGCCCGCCACCACACAACTCACCACAACTGCTGCTTAATGACAACAGCCTGCAGTATTTCCAGGTAATAGTGGCGGACTGGAGACCCGGAGCTTTTATTGCTTGATAAAGTCTGAAAGCCTTTTAGGCAGCCTCATTATGTGGAATTCCCTACAAAGTGGCGGCCGGCGTCAGGAGGCGACTGCACGCCATGTTAGATTTCTTAGGCTAAAATTGACAGAAAATAGGCAGAAGTATTAGGTTCATTGCTTCAGGGCACACTCCCACCTACTCCTGATCAGGATAAAAGAAATTGAAAGAAAAGTTGGGACACTCAAACATGATTAGCTGGGTTTGCCTCCTTTGTCGGGGACAAAGTTTGAGCAAATTTTATTTGTTTGTTTTCTGGGCCACATTGATGCCTTGATGGCAGCTGATGGGGGCAAAAAAAAATTTGTTTCAAAGATGAGAGTCCAATACTTTTCAATCAGCGCACCTTTGCTGAGCACTTCTCCAAGTTTGAAATCGGAGTGATGAAAAAGCACTAGATGCAGTCGCTCTGTGCATGGATTGCACTTTATGAACCTTATACATACATTTATTGTCTCAGCCCCACTGAAATCACCACTACTGTATTTTCCATTACTGCTGTCGTTGCACCAATCCAGTCACTGAGTCTGTAATTTGTGGGACACACAAACATCTATCAACCACAGGAGGCTGCATACCCACACACACACACACACACACACACACACACACACACACACACACACACACACACACACACACACACACACACCATGAAACATGATTCGTGCCACCGTTCAGCATCTGTCTTTTCTCATGAACTGAGCAAAAATTAAAACTGCATATGAACTATAACGTGTCACATGTCTGCAAACCAAATGTGGCCACTTCAAGCCTGATGTGACTTTAGCGCAGATCAAAACAGTATTTTACATGTAATAAAGTCCTCATAAGGACTCGTGCTTTTTGTTTGTTCTACGCTTGATTAAGTTACATCATGTCTGTCATTTTAGCCGTGTTCCTGTTCAGCAACACAGCCTCACCTCTGGAAAATAAATGCTTTACTGGCTGATGCTGACGTTTCCTGGTCCCCCTTGAGAGCAGGAAAAGCAAGTCACGTTTCAAGTTGAGTCAAGGCTTCCCATACACAACCCATACACACACTCACCGTGCTCTTATACATGCATTGCTCAGGTCAAAGTACAGCTGATGATTCCATTCTGTTGACCTACAGCCCAGCAAAAAGCTTGGGTCCCGCACAGCAAGCAGCACAAAAAAAGTCCCTATTATGCTGCTTTTAATGAAGCCGTAAATCGTTTTTTCGGTTTTATGCTCCATTATTTGACCCCTACATCTGTCTCAATGGGTATAAATATTGAACCGTCGCTGCCTCTTGATGTTAATCAATCCCCGACCGAATTCTAAATGATTCGGTTCATTTTAGGAAATGAATATTTGCCAGGCTTTATGGGGGGAGAGGGAGGGTGGTGTGCATGAATTAGCCAGCTCCCTTGCTCACTGGCCAAGGATCAGGGCATTGATTCTGAGCAGCCTCGGCTGTTGCTTAATTAGGACGTACCTGTCTGGGAATTATGTCGGTTTTTTTCTCCCATTGTGTGAAGAGACAAATATGATAGAGATTTAGAGAGAGAGAGAGAGAGAGAGAGAGAAGACTCGTCTTTTTTCATCAAGGTTAATCACGTTTGCTGTGTTTGCGTTGTTGTCAGCAGATTGGTGTCTGACCTCGCGCTGCACAAAACAGAGAAAGTCTGCCTTCAGTGTGTGGCGCGCTAAACATGCTAATGAGAGACGCATCCTCGCACAGGATCCTGGGAGGTGTGGGGGTTGATGAAGTGTGAGAAGAGAAAGGTAAATGGAGAGGTGGGTTAAAGCAATAAGGAAAGATGGGAAATCTAGAGTCATTTGTGAAATGTTTCTGTGGCAAAATTTCACTTGTTGGCAATAGAACTGACCTTATTTTAATATTTTTATGGAATGGATGTTTACAACATATTATATGAACACCTTAATAATAACTCATGCCAGTCATATCGCAAAAAAATTCAACATCTTAGTTAAGCAACACTATAGTTAAACTGTAGTCAACAGTGTTGTTAAATGACTTTAGTTAAGACGTTTTAAGGAAGGAGAGGGGTGGAGGAAAAGTTGAGGGAAGGAGGAAAAGAGATAAATGCCAGTTCGCATACCAGCGAAGATAAACGGGGAGGCGATGGAGGTAGATGTGAGGATGGAGCTGTGATAGATCGAGGCACACGACGATGGATGTGAAAAAAAGAGAGAGGGCAGAGCAATGAGAGACGAGACAATGCAGAGGGGCTGGATGGATGGCGAGGGAGGGGGCATGAGGGATGGATAGGTGGGTGTCTCCATACTCCAACCTCAGATCCTGACTAATCACTTGACAGACAGCTAATGTGGTGCTGAGGCAGCTCTTGAATCACCGGCTGTCTTGGTTTCTTATGAATGGACAGCAGTACTGATTTCTGATCAGTGACCTGGAATAATGAAGAGTCGATGTTAAACATCATTTCTTCACGTTTTGTATATGTAGTTTATTGTATTAATTGGGTTTATGCTGTTTTTATTATACTTTAACATATGAATTGGTTGACTTTTCAACAGCGTCTAATGTCTTCAGGTATTGAATGTGCACTAAAGACTGATGGGAATATGTAGGTCATTTTCTATCCTTGTGTTTAGGCCATACAAGAAGACTGTTTCTGTTCTAGACATACATTACAAAAGCTGCAACCATTATTCTATTCATTGATTTCTTGATTTCTTGACTTCCTTGAATACCTATAGGTGCTGGGCTGGACTACTGGGGTTTTAAAATCCTTATGGCCATTATTTATTTTTTCTGACACGTTTTGGACCAAATGATTAATCAATGAATTGGAAAATAATCAGAATAATCAATAATCATCTCTTTCAGCCTCACTTGACACTGAAATGATGTAGCTCAAATAAACATGTCATTATGGATCAGTGTACTTGCAGAGTTTGGGGTTCCAGGCTAAAGATGGAATCACTTACAGTACTGAAAAACTAATGTATAATACAGTTTTTGTTTTGCCTACTCTTACATTTAAAGTAACATAAAAGCGAACACTTGGAAATTAAGTTTACTTAGTTAACCATACCAACAGTGTGACTTTATTTAAATAAACTGCCATTGCAGAGGAATCTAACACGAGCCTCAGTTTATCAGCTTTTCATTGACTTTGTTCCTCCTAAAGGCTTCAATATGGGAGAATTATTTAGGCCTGCATGTCCACAAATCTGTGCTCTCTGCTGGGAGCGTTTACCACCCCACGCTGGTCTGGCAGCTCCTCTGGTTCTCCTCTCAGCTGACAAGGACTGGCAGCGCCTGTCTCTCCTAATTACATCTGACGGGGTCTGACCTGTAGAGCTGGGTTAACTGGTTGCTGGCTGAACACTCTCTGACCTCTGTCACTGCGCCTGCTTTGCCGGTAAGGAAACCATGTATCAGACATACTTACTTAGATGGGGGAATTTAAGCAGATTTCAAACAGTGCAACATCACTGAACTCATTCATTTTAGGGATAGGGAGAATTCTGCCTAAAGTGAAAAGAGGAAACTCTTTTTCTTCCATGTTCTCACCTCTGGGCCTCCATGTCACCTGGTCGAATATAAAACAAACGGTCAGTCTTTCTATAAGGCCTCTAAGCCTTTTAAAGGAAATCAAAGGTCCATTAACAGTGTTCTGACACCGTACAACAACTAGTAGTAATCCTTTACTGAACTCTGACCCGGGCAGCACTCACTCTCTCCCTGCCGATGTGTGTGTGCGCCTCTTACTCAGTGCCAACACACTCATTGCTCAAAGACTTACAGACACTTTAGAGATCAATGCTCTCAGAGTGATAATCTCCACCTTGATAGAGGGTGAAAGGCTTCACTTTAGACAAGCAAAGAGTGACAGGGGACAGAGAAGGAGAAATAGATAAAGAGAGAGAGAGTAAGAGGAAATATAAACATTTAATTTAAAAAGAGGGTTGTCTAACCCTGAGAACAAGCGCACCAACAGATCAGGACAAGTGTCTCCTCTCAACTGGAGTGACGTCTATATCTTCGTCGTTATCGACAACTGGCTTAACTAAGAGCTCCTCTGGCAGGGAGGGGGTGACTGATTGTCCACAGAAGGAGAGATGGAGAGGTGGAGAGAGAGGGAGAAATACTGAGAAAAACCAAGACACAAACAGAATGACAGGGACAGAAAAAGAGGGAGAAAGGCGGGCTGCACCACTTCCGTGCCTCCATGACAGAGACAGTTGTAGTAGTGGTACAAGCAATGCTATTAGCGCAGCGGCGGCGTACAGAGGTTTTTACAGTGACCAGAGCTGCAGATGAAATAAAGCTAATAAAGAGGGAGAGTCCGGCCTCTTAGTTCAGCAGTCGGTGCAGAGCTACTTTCATGCCTCATTTCACTACAATCCTTATTAATTGGCCCTGCCTCAAAAGCAGCTGTGTGAAATACACACAGATGCATGAACACACAGCTGCTCTCTCATTGCCAGCCACATTATGCCCTTTCCCCCAGGTAAATGTACATACCTCCACCTTCTAACAGCCAATCACACACACACACACACACACACACACACACACACACACACACACACACACACACACACACACACACACACACACATCTCTGTTCAGCTGTGTGTGATATTAATCTGATCTATTCTAAATCTCCTGGCTTTACATGACTCCCGCCCCTCACCATCCCCTCCTCCAACACACCGATCCCCTCAGCCGGCTCTACGACGTCTGCGTTGGGCTTCTTTTGCGGGAGGCCTGGGCACGCCGGAGAACAGGCACTGCCGGGGGCGATACACATCCCTCAGGTGAGCCTTTCATTATGGATGATGTTTCTGCCAAATTATTTAGACCCTGAGCCCCAGCATCAACCCCCGCCACACACACACACACACACACACACACACACACACACACACACACCGAAAGCCTGCTGCAAGCCTCCCCATCCCTCCCTCTTACTTCGCTGTACCACAAACACCACTAACACAAACATTAATCCTGCCTGATCACCTCTGTGTGTACGGTGTGTGTGCGCGCTTTTGCCAAGCAGTTCATTACTCCCTCTTTCTTTGTTTAGAGGAGGTAAACAAGTGGAAGTGTGACCCTTGTGGTTTACAGATGGATGGAGGGAGGGGTAGGTAAGGATGAGGTAAATATTCATCATGCTATATGTATGCCACTGTTGCTCTCGGTGCCAAAGAGAGGCCAGATTGAGCGAAGCTGCCTCAACATCATTGCCTTTAGTAGTGGAGGATGTTAAAGTAGATTTGGTGGAGTGTGTGTGAGTGTATGTGTGTGTGTGTGTGTGTGTGTGTGTGTGTGTGTGTGTGTGTGTGTGTGTGTGTGTGTGTGTGTGTGTGTGTGTGTGTATTCCTCAGAGGCCATTTGTTGCAGACTTGTTAGGAAAGAGACAGAGATGACAGTCTCCTGGCAATGTCTGACCTCGGCTTAGAGAGTGGAGAACACACACACACACACACACGAACACACACACACACGCGCGCGTGCACACATGCACTCACATCAACGTACCCCCTTCTCTTCATCCCTTAACTCATTTGGCTACTTATCCCTCCACTTCCCTCCCTTCCCAAATCCCATGCCCCCTCTCTCCTCCCAACCTCAGCTTCCTCCCACCTGTCTATCCCAAAAGCTTCACGGTACCTTCCTCTCACTCCCTCCCACTTCATCATCCCCCTATTTCCTCCTCCTCATCCCTTCCTTCCTCTCTTCTCCGGTCCTCAGTTGATCACGATCCCCTTCGACTCCCTCCTTTCCTCACCGATCCTCCAAAATTCAGTTGGAGAGAACAATTTTTAAAAAAATGCTCCCCTTCCCTCCAACTCTCCATCTCATGTACCTTTTCTCACCCAACCAGCTCACTTCTTGCCTTGTTTCTATGTCCCAAATTTATTTATTTATTGCTTTTAATATTGTTGATTCAGGAAATTATACTTATTCTATGACTTTTGCCACGAGAAAGCAAATTGTTAAAAAGGAAACATGCCTATGATAAAAATACATATACATAAACCTAAACTTGTTTTCCATAAAAGTAAACTTGCACAGTTGTGTGTAAAGGCCTGAGCACCAAACCTCCCCTCTTTCCTTCCTCCCTCACTTTCTCTTTTGTCTCTTTCAGACCACTGGTCCCTTCCTTCCTGCCCTCCCACCTCCTCTCCTCTTCCTTTCTTTCCTGCTTTTCTCTCCCCCCTCCACCTATGGATCTTTTACCAGTACCAGGAACCTGCTTTGCCCCTCCTCCCTTCTATTTCCTTTCTCTCCCACCCTCCCTGCTTCTTGGGAGCAGTGACTTTAGGATTACTAAATGTTCCTCAAAACACAAGTACAATTCCTAAATTTCCTAAATTGGTTCATTGGCTCCTTAAAAAGCTCTCATGCTCTAAAGGGACCATTAGGTTTTTGGAGACCTACTCAGACTGAGGAGGACCATGAACCTGAACCTCTCCCGATCTTACAGCCCCACAGCTTTCAGGGACTCACCCAGGCTGAACAGGACCAGGAACTTGAGGCAGACGAACTCCCGTTGGTCCAGCTGCAGGGAGCGTAGCTTGGCCACCAGCTCCTGGGCGTGGCTCAACAGGTTGTTGAGGGTGGCACCCGCCTGTGATGCAATCACTGCATAGTCCACCTGAAATAAGGAGGGGAGAGAGGGATGTGGGTCAGACTGAAGGCAGATTTTTGGATTGAAAGTACCCTATGGAGTTTCTGACTGCTGGTTTAGTCTACATATAGACACAATGCAAAAGGCTTTTTCATTATTCATGGATGTTGCATTCATTGTCCAGATAGCTACAACTCCTTAGCAACTTCTAGGTTAGCTAGTCTAGCCAGCTTAATACATATTACCTTCCCCTTGTCTCATTTTTTGCATCTTTTTCTCTTGGATTCAGTTTGTACTACTGGACATTTGTTATTTTTGCATTGCTTATCTCTGCCCATTCAAGGGTTATTTCAACCAATGAAAACATATCTAGAATCCCAAACTGCTAAAATGATTGGCAACTATACACTTGACTGTACCCTAAATGCATCACCACCATGAGCTGCACGTAATGATTTTTTTTATTCATGTACCTGCTGTACTGCACTCTCAACACGGAGTCAAAAGCTTTGGTCTGTCTGTCAGCGTGTGAGACACTGGTGGATGTGTAAAAAAAAAAAAAAAAAAAGGCAGCTGCAGGCAGGAGGTTTTTGCAGTTTAACAGTTTTTTCTAACACGCTGTGGGCATATGGAGAGAGCATGGGAGTTCACCTCCAACTGACTGCCAGATTTGACTTCTCTCTCTCTGTTCCCCATCATATAGCAAAAGAAAAAACACGCTTGTTAAGAAAAAAAAAAACAGATAGATGGATATATAGATAGATAGATTTCTCATAAACCCATCGGTCTTTGGTCCAACCCATCCGTTCAAATGCACACACACACACACACACACACACACACACACTACTTTTTCAGGTGCACTTCATATCTGCAGCCGCAGCACATTTGTCTGGGAGGCAAGTCCTTAGCTGCCACTCAAAGTAAGCAGGACCATATTAAATTTTTATATTTATTGACAATTCATTACCATAATTGACTGCGCTAGGGTTTCCAGGGGAAGGTAGATGTTGGCGTGCGCAGCTCCTAAAGCTCAGGGAGGAAGAGGGTCCCAGTGCGCCCCCATTTGCAATTAAAAACATGCCTGGATTTGGAATTTATTTATGGGGTAAATAGTATGATTGGAGCCGTTTTTTCATCTGTCTGAATAGGGGAAGGGTAAATGTTAACAATGCACCATGTTTTTCCTCTTTCTTCTCTCTTCTCCCGTCCTTCTCCTTCTCTTGTACTACGCTCCTGTACCCCTCTCCCAGTTAATCCTTAGCTCCTTTCTGCCTCTCTCTTCCCACATTCGAGACTGTAAGAGTTATGACTTGGTGAAAAGCAGACACTGCCCCCCCCCCAACCCCTCCAAGGTGTCAATCAATTTACATAAAATCAACTGTGCATGAAATAACTTCATTGAAGGATTGGACTGTTGATGGTGATGCCTTGGGTTATTGCCTTCTAGCCTTAAGTAAAAGGAGAGAAGAAAAAACGCTATAATGTCACTATAGCAGACTTGGCACTAACCCTGGTGACCTGTGAGTCAGTCAATCAATCAATACTACTTTATTATCCCTCCTGGAGAGACAGAGTGAATAAATATATGAATAAACCTTCAAATCTTAACCCATCATGAATACGATTAACAATCTTAGCAGAACATTAAAGATGAATATGGGAGGTGAGTTCGGTTTGATGCGTAGGGGGCTTTCATGTGTGTGGAAGATGGGATTGGAAAACGCAGCTTGTTTGAAAGCACAGAAATCCAGGACTGGCTGAGAAACTGTTTTTTTTTTTTTTTTTTGCATTTCTCCATCATTTGAATTTCATGTACACCAGGAGCACTGTGCTATCAAAATATCTGGATTTTCAGCCTGAAAACTGGCTGCCAAGCTGCAAGGCCTCGCTTAATCATTCAGCAGTTCAGTCCAATCTTTGTCATTTCATGTTTGTGCACATTTGTACAAGTTGCACAGTGCGTTTGATCTCATGACAGGATAAAGAAAAATCCTCCTGTCTTCCACCAAAACTAGAAACCACTCATGGCCATTTCTTTCTGCTGTTGGTGACACGATGACACGCAGCAGAGGAGAAAGACAGAAAGTAAGAAAAAGGAAGAAATTAGCAAGCGAGGAAGATGAGGACACCAGAAAGACCATGACAGACACCAGCTGACAGGCTGTAACTGTAAATCTGCTGGTGCTGTTCAAAGTATGAGTATGAGTGCAGCGTGTGACTGATGCCAGCAAAGAAGGGGCCTGATTCAAAGCAAAGAAACATCTGTCCAAATTTGCATTCGAACAAATCTTTAAAGAACTGAAAATATCTGCCAGTGTGAGGACACAAACTTGAGTTCCATCTTTTTGACATACTAAAATAAGTTTGGTATGCAGAAGATAGACCGCAGTGCAGCACAAGAAGAAGATAGCGAGGTCCTTTTCTGAGCAGGAAAATCTGTCTTTGCCTGCATGTAATGAATAAAGTTCAATTTCCCTCTATGAGCTTAAGCTAACTTAGCTGTAACTGCATACAAGAGCAAAAAAGGCTCAACTAACTAAACTTTTTCTTTCTTTTTTGATTCTATAAATACTGTGAATGAGCAGGCAGCACATGTTTTACTCCAGAGCACTTCATGGACTCATTGAGTCATGTGACATCAGACGTTTCACACAGATAGACCACAGACCAATATGATGAGCATATTGTAACAAGTTATTAGCACATTACAGACCACTGAGGCGAATGCACAGCCCAAGCGGTCCTTATGTGATTTGTGTGTGTGTGTGTGTGTGTGTGTGTGTGTGTGTGTGTGTGTGTGTGTGTAGCAGTAGCATTTGCTTTAGGTGATGCTGCTTCTTCTAAATATCCCTGGTGTTATCGCTATGCTGTCACCCCTGGCCAGGCAGAGAATAATAGGAAATAATGAACTGTTCCAGAGCCCCTCACACACACACACACACACACACACACACACACACACACACACACACACACACACACACACACACACACACACACCACCCCCAACACCAGCTGTTCATTAACCAAAGTATGCAAACGAAACTGCCGTCCTGTGCCTCCCACGATTATCAGCTCCTCCTCCTCCTCCTCCTCCTCCTCACTGCTCTGGTCTCTACAAACTGCCTCGTCCTCTACGTCTCACCTCATTTCTTTACCTCCTTTGTTCACACCAGCACCTACCTACTTCCTTCCCACCACCTTCATCTCTCCTGTTCCTTTCTTCCCTCTTATTTCTCTCCTCTCTGCCATGTCCTCTGTCCTTCATTTCTCTTTGTCTTCACTCCCCATCTGTATCCCTTCTTCTCCTTCCACCTATCTCTCATGCCTCTTTCCTCTCCACCCTGTTCCTTTCCTCCTGGCCTCATGGTGTGTCTCTGCTCCTCCATTTCTGTCCTCCTCCATCATCTGTCCTACTCTCCTGCACCTGTTACCCCAATATGCTCTTCCTCCATCCTTTTTCTTTTTTCTCTTCACCTCCTGACTTTATCATCAACTCTCTTTTTCATCAAAAGGGCTAAGTGATACTGCCAGACTGCGACCAAAGTGTGTACTAGTATGATGTACTTGTATTTCTCCTAATACTTCCACTATGATAATACTATTTGTTTGTACTATGCACCACTAGGCAGCCAGTCGCTATCATCTTTTCTACAACAGGTATCAAAGTGACGTAGTTCAGATTACTGATGTATGAATATGAGCTGAGGGGATGACTGTGCGTGACAGCAGATCACTGTTTGTGGCGACTGAATCTGTTATTTTTAGCCAAAACCTGGTCATTTCCTGACCCTACCCTGGTCAAAAGCAGTATACTTTAGTGTATTAGAAATTCTAAACATGCATGTTGAGAAGTATAGAGAAGTCATTACAAGTACACTTTCACTTTTTGTGCTTAATTTAAAGTCTGTTAGACATATACTTTTAAAAGTTTACTTTGAAATAGATGCCATTAAGTTCTACTTAAATGTATCAAAATGAATATACTGACTGCAATACTTAAAGTGCTATTTCAAAGTACTTATAAAAAGTGTACTTTATTGTGAGTGTGTCATGAACTGCACTTAAATGTACAGTTAAAAAGAGAACTAAGTTACAGATATTTTCAATAGTAATAAAGTGTATTTATGAAAAGTAGTGTTATTTTTGAGTCCTTTGTGATGCACAATTAGCACACTTAATCAAAGTGTACTTTAATTTTACTTCATATTAAGTATACTGAGGCATATTTCCAACACATTGATGATGTAATACAATTGTTAATAAGTTTGTTGAAAGTTGTGCTAATTAAGCGTACTATTTACGCTTCAAGTACACTCAAGTATTAATCAAGTGGTACTCAAGGACCACTTGAGTACACTCAAGCATATTGAAGTTGACAAAAATAGAATAATATCTTTTCATCTGGGTAACCAAGTGGTCTTTGTGCCTTCACCACAGCATTACACACGATAAAACTGAAAACTGACACATCGACTTTGAACGTAAAGAAATGTCATGTTTCATCATATCCTTGTTTTCCCCACACGTACAATACCAACAGTTAGTCTAGTGACTGGGTTGCACTAGAAGCACTACTGCTTATTTACCACAGGCAGTACTTCCTCACCTGTTCTGAAAATCTCTCTCCGACCTTGTCTTCATTCAGAATCATGGAATTAAAGCAGGACTTCCCTGTATACGGTGCACTTGCCTCACTTCAATATTTATACCAGAATCTTTTGTTGTAAAACATTTTGTTGAAGAGCAATGTTTTGGAGAGCCAGCCAGTCAATAATTTATGACTTCTCATCTCACTGACAGCCACGCCACTGGTCAGACGCAGTTTCGTGATGAGCAGTATCATGTTTGTGTGTGCATGAGATTATGAAAATCGCTGAATGCTGAAGAGGTCTTCCATGCGTGCTCTTGGTTTGTGCGTTCGCTGTTTGACAGTGTGCTCTGTGAGCGTGTGAGTGTGTGTATGTGTGAAGCAAAAGCAGAAAACAATCACAGTATCCTGATGCGTTGAGGACCTCCATTTAGGGCCTCGGGCATCAGCTCCCACCAACTTCCTCAAAGGCCCCAGTAAAACAAAATAACACACTTAGCCACATTCTTTATCTGTCCACCCACTCACTATGCTGCAGCATGCGTAACCGAGTACTTTATGAATTCACTGGTGGAGAAAAAAAATGCAAAATTGATTATTCTGGTGACATTAGTGTTTATCTATAAGCATAATCTATTTTTAATGAAGCAGTGGCTCCTGTGTGGCTGAGTGATCAATAAGGCTTTAAGGGAAATGCTGAGGAGCTGCTGCGGAGTCCCTCGAGGAGCGAGTGATGCACGAGTTAGCGGGATTTCGCAAGAAAAAGGAAAAGGTGGAGGTAGCTGGACGTTATTAGGGTGGGGTTGAACCAACTCACCTGCTGGCCAGTGACCAATAAGATGGAGCCCTCCTTGGCGTGCACCACCTGCCGGAAGACGTGGTCGAGGATGAGGAGCTCGCTCCAGCAGTTCTGCAGCAGCTTCATCTGGTCGTCCACCTGGTAGAAACAAACACACCAGGTCAGGATCACACAGGGGACTAATAACGTGTGCTGCCTTCACTGCAGATTCTATGTCTTCGGCTGTCCCCTTTTATTGTGTGTCAGGACCTGTTGTCCCTGCAGGACAGAGAGTATATCAGTACGGATGAGTTGCTGTTGCATTGTTGCATTGCTGTGAGTTGCACACGTGTGAAAACAAACCAGAAAAAGTGAAAGCTCATGAGGAGCAACATGAGAAAAAAATCCTCCTTGTTAGCTCAAAGTGCACAAGTGGGTACAAGCATCAATCAAATATGGTCACATTTGAATTTAGATGGTTGATAGTTTTGCTTATTTTCCAAACGCTAAAAATGTCTATTCAAAAAGCTGCCATGACATTGTGGCATCATCGACCCTCTCTACCTGGTGCATGCTGATCTACATTTCCTTCTTCACAATACAAACTGCTGATTCGTCCCTGCATTGCAAATCTTTAAACACTCACTGTACTTGGTGGATAAAATTGTTTCAAATTTTGAATGCTGCTAACAGAAAGATATCCGTGAGAAATAAAAGCTCACTTTTTTAAAAAAAGTTTACTTTCTTTGTTTGTATCTCAGGTTTTCATTTAAACAAGTATGTCCTGTTTTATATATAAACTGAGACACTAAAAGCTCTGTGTCTTGCCCACAAAACAAAAAGCTGCAGCGCTGTGTCAGCCTCACAGGCAGCTGTATGCAAGGTAAACTTGCTCACAGGTCAATCACTTGTGCACCACAGACACTGTTTTTTCAACCTTACACAAAGCTCAAAAGTCCCCTGCACACACTCTAAAGCTTTCTCATGTGAACCTTTCCACACTCAGTTAAGCGCTTTGCAACGTGCCTGATTTAACAATGTTGCCAGGTTTATCTGTTTGCACATTGCCAGCAGTTTCTGAGTGATTCCACAGATGATAATGATTAAGTACTTGTTTTTTTTTCTTCCTGAATGCCAGCCGCTGGCTCCCAGGGACCTGCCAGGTGAGCTTGGGAAGCCGAGGCAGGTCAATCGGTGGCTCTCTACTCCAAAACAACCCCCTCCATTGTAACTGTTAGTCTCTTCCCATGCCTGGCTGTGTTAATCATTACTCCATATAGTCAGACTCAGACAAAAAAAACAAAAAAAAGGCCACATTGAGAAAGAAGGAATGAGGAAAATGCATGAGAGGTTCTTTCTTTCTCCTCCCTTTCCCCTTTTTTTCTGTCAACACACATTGTCCTCTTTGTGCTATCATTGGGAATAATGTGTCTGTCTGGGCACACAGCGGTTTTTGTGCTGATGTGAATTACTTTGCTGCTTAGAGTCTGTGAGAATGCTCTGTGATGTTCAGCGCCAATGTCACTTGGAGAGTGGAGAATGTGGATCAATGTTAACACTGTGACACGGGCAGGTGCAGCGGAAAGGAATGTCTTTTTGTGCTGCCCGGACATTGTACAGGACAATCCACAATGACCTTACATGTAGGTACTAATTTGATATCAGCAGCTGTATCTCTGCCAACTAACAGCAAACTCTTTATTGCCTTGTGTGACATGGCAGTGTCTGAGGCCAAGTGTGAAGACACTTGATTGTTGATTGGGATTGTTATGACTGCTGATTCAGGGCTGGTGTCAAACAGTTTCTGTTCACCTTTGAGGCAGACATAACAACAACTGTACCATAACATTGACCTGGCAAAGCCAAATCACACATACCGCTGGAGGACATGAACGCTATGGCACTGGCTATACTGGCTCTGCTTTAGGTAACAATTTATTTTTATGTTGTACGAGCCCAGCCAGTACTATCTGTTAAGACTCGCCGTACTACCTCATTTTTGTATGCATATAAAACTCAGTATTTAGAAGTTTGCTGTCCCTTCACTGAAGATGACAAAATATGAGCATATTACACCAAATAAGGAAATATTTAATGTTTTATATGTTATATGGGCTATGTGTGAACAACTGTTCATGTTTGTTTGCCACATGTACTGTATATAGCAGGTGAAAATGCATTGTATTTAGCCATGAATCTGGGTTTCTGAAACCTCAAACTGCAGTAATGCATAATGTTTTTGAGCTGAGGGCCTGGTCACCAAAGTACTGGCTTCCCAACCATTGTGAAACTAACTTAACAAAACAATAGATGAATAGTACAGTGAAATTATACAGAAAAAAGTGTCCAGTCTCTGAATGTCTCTGAAAGCCTCACATCTCCCATTTCTCTTTTATCAGAGAAAGTCAAATGACAAAATACAACAAAGCTTCTATGACCTTTTCTGACGTTTTTGACAGTGTTGTGGTTGGTCTCCCTCCTCCTCCTTCCTATACATCAATTTTTTTGTGGTCCCAAACTGAAGGTGTCTCAAGCACAAGATGAAAAAATTCAAATGCCTTCATTAAAACCTTCAGAGAGCAAGAAACACGGTCAAAGGAGGGAGTTTTCAAGACTGCGCCCCAATCCTCTTCTGTGAGTTTCTCCATCTACCCTGGAAGCTCATGTATCAGTGTGTAAGTGTGTGTGTGTGTGTGTGTGTGTGTGTGTGTGTGTGTGTGTGTGTGTGTGTGTGTGTGTGTGTGTGTGTGTGTGTGTGTGGACGGATGGGTACATGTAAGGCCTGGGTTCTTCAAAGCACCCCCCCTGCATGTCAGCGGTGCTGGCAAGTGGCGGGGTCCTCATCAAAGGGCTGTCCTCACTCTGCCTGCCTGGAAGCTCTGCTCTGACAAGAGGCCTGGGTCATCAAAGGGGGGCAGCTCAGAGGGGATGACGGTGGGTGATAGCAGCCGAGACGAGGGCTGGGGACACCCGCCTGGAAGAGGGGGACTGGTGACAGACAGACAGGCGTGAGGGCGGGCCAGGGGTTGGGGTTCAGTTCGCTGACCTTTTAAGTGCCAGCGACACGAGCTGTTTCCCTGACAAGCTCTTCCTTTGCTCTGTCAAATGAGCGACGCTCATGGCGCCTGATCTTACAAGATCTGCTGCCTGCTCTCTCAGATAATATGAACTTTCTGACATGGAGTCCACGACTGCTCTGTCTTGTGTTTTCAGGCAAGCGAGTCTTGAGTACATGCAGCCACTGCAGTCCGTAAAACACTGGCTTATTGCCAGTGACTGATTATAACCTCTCAGTTTGATTTATCCACAATATGACAGTACGAAGTTCATATGTTGATCTCATCCAAAGCGATAAAACACGTTATCTATTTAATTGGTCAATTCTTATCTCACCATGTGGTCATGGAATATTTAGACAACACTGCCGCTCGTTAATTTACTGCTCTCAGCGATGTTGACTCAGTAGGAAACAAAGTTGTTGTTGCGAGTGTTGCTCATTTTGCTATGTGATACACAACACGCTTGTTATCACTGCTATCACTGTCTGCTATTTATTACTAACATAAAGAATCCTGAAATAAGATCACTCAATGTTATTTATTGACAGGGTGTCTAGGTTTAGCAGCTTAGCCTGAAAATGTTGTAAAATGTGTTTACTCTCTGGACGTCAAAACAGTCGTCTGAGAAGTGGTTATAAAGTATTTTTCAGTGATATGGCAAAGATTGTATATCTCTCTTTTTAGATGTGAGTGACTGGGAAAACATCAGGACTTATTTTTGGATTAGTTCCAAAAATTATGCTGATTCTTTTATTAGCAAATACATTTCAAAATGCATTAAGTTAAACATACGCACCACGCTATATCTGCGACTCACTGTAGGACAGGAATGTGATACATGGTCCATATTGTTATTTTTCTCATTTTAATGTAACAACACTGATTAGTCTTTTCCCTCAGCTCAGTGATTGCCTCTAAAGTAAATCAGCATAAAGCTTATTCAAGTGCAGCCTATTTATTTAGTTTCTATAAATGAGCACCTCTTTAAAAAGCCTCTGTAAAGCTTTACTTTGTTAATGGTAAGCACAGTGCCGGCCTGATGGATTATAGCATTTGCACTGCCTTGAAAAGACAGAAATATAAAAATCTGTGACAAAGGTCAAAGTTGTCATTTCTCCAGTTTCCATTTGTGTTGCTGAAGGAAATTTAATTTTCTGAATAGAAAATAAATATAAATCTGTGCATGAATTACTTTGAAGGTGAAGCAGAGACGTTTTTAAGATAATACTTCCTCCTTTTGAATTTCCAGGACGCTCAGGGTTATGAAATTGGTAGGTTATACTAGCTGGTCACTACATGGACAAAAGCTGAATGCTGAATGCCTTTCATAGCCTCACATTTGAGTCTTTGTATGCTGAATATAATCTTGCAAAGCAACCAAATGCGCTGCCGATGAACAGAAGTATTCATCTTTCTCAAAGGCCTTAGTCTTGTTACAAAAATACTTAACCCTTACGATACTTAACCTACCTCAATCTGAAATAGATGGCCATGACTTGACATGAACATACACATAATACACATAACACACATAATAGATGCACAGCAGAATTTGCAGCAACATAAAGTTTTGTTTTTGTTTTTTTTTTTACTTTTCCTTCCACTGTGCGCATCTGGACAATCCCAAGTTTCTGCCTGTCCTTGGATGGAGCAAAACCCATTGTAAGGATTTAGCTTTTAAGATTCACGCTGATGCAGAAAACACACTCCCCAGAAATTGCTTCAAACCAGCCTCAAAATCCACATTTAAGGCTACTTTTCAAGGTGTGATCTATTTAATATTTTAATATCATCACCAGTGTTTGGTTAAAGAAATGAGAGAAATTCCAAGCAGGAACTTCTACTTGCAGCAGCCAGCAATGAAAAATACATATCCTCCAAGAAACCAATTTAACACCTTTATGATCGTTCAGGCGAGTGGGATCAATGCCAGGATCAATCGCTTAGCCCATAGCTTTTGTTCAAAACCACGGCCTAAGATTAATGGGATTTTCCAGAGAGAGAGGTAGAAAAAGAAAGAGCGTGTGGGTGAGAGGGGGAATGAAAGTGCCAGACAGGGAATGAGAGAATGAGAAAAGACTTGGGGGAAATTGAGAAAATAAAACATAGTGATTAAGAGCAGATATTCCCTCCATTTTTGGGCAAATGTAAATTAATTGGAAATGGAGCATTCAGAGGCTCGCTGACAAAAGTAATGTTTATTCATAGCCCCCTGCTAAGAGTGGAGCAATTATCATGGTGTGTTGAGTCAAAACAGGCCAATGTAGTAGAATCTTTACCCCCCTTTCTTGTGGCCGGGTTTTGGTCTAGTGCCACGAGCATTGTTAAGCTTCGTACGGTACGGCGGGCTTTAACGAGAGTACACAGCTGGATCTGATTTTAATAAGTAGTTCCATTTTTGATGTGGCCTAATGAACAGATTAATGGAATCTCCTTCTGTGGAGCCTTAATGAATGGAGAGAATCACGCTATTTTTTTAACACGGGGGGGAGAACACACACACACACACACACACACACACACACACACACACACACACACACACACACACACACACACACACACACACACACACACACACACACACAGACCGTGAGTTTATCTGCCTCTAACGACTTGTACATAAACAATAGCTGCGCTTCCATCTTTCCGTCTCTCTTTGCTGGACAGGAATCAATGCTGTCTCGGAGTACTACAGGTGAGGTTTGAAGCTGACATCAATGCTCGCGCGTCTCTAGCAGCGGTCCTTTGGTGCAGTCCTGTCTTGGCATCTGTTCGCCTTGAGCCAAACAGGCCCTGTATTCACCTGGGAACAGGCATTAATTCACCTAGAACAGCGCCTGTTGTTCTCAGAGCGTTGCGAAGGTTTAATTATGCCGTGCTTGAACGTACTGTAGCTCATTTCCAGTGCAGTTTGGTAATTTAATTGAAAAGAGTCTCAGTGTGCGGTGCCATCGCCGACAATATGATTTTGTTCAACTAAATGGTCATCAGTGTGTCACAAATCATTGAGTGGTTGGTAGTTTTTTTCTGTGGAGGCATGTGTAACCCTGCTGACATGAGATCAGATCTTACAATTGCTCTCTTTATTACCCTTCCTATTGTCTTAACAAATACCAAATGACAAGGGAGGGAAAAAAAAAACAGGTCACAAATGCCTCTTGAATCCGGCTGCAAATCATTTTTGGCAGTCGTAACTTTCAAATGCCACAAATAGAGTTACCTCCATCAGAAAAAAACGACAGAGTGAGTGACAAAATCCCCAGGACGCTCCAGCTATGTGACCTGATGGAAGAGGAGAGGGGCCTCCAAGCTACGTCCTGCTCATCTCTAGACATTGCAGAAGTGGGTGAGAATACAAACGATCACCCGACCCTCCGCTTCCCTTAAACCAACTCCTGTTTGTCACGGCATACAGTTCGTGTGGGCCTGATCCTACGGCTGGCGGGGTGATAAGAATGCTGGGAAAATGAGCAGGTGGCAGGTGGCGCTGCTAGTCGAGGGGGAGGGGGCCTGCAGAGAGGAATGATAATACTGGAGATAATATACTGAGCTTCAGCAAAACTGAGTTTATCAGCCAGCAGACAAGGTTGAAGATTAAAGCTTCCAAAATGCCTGTTGGTTGCATGCCATGTTGCCTGACACTGCGGCTGACTTTTAGGATGCTGTTCGTCCACAGTGCTGCTGGTAGTGCACTCACGAAGTGAATCAGCACCTCAGCAAATCAGATATCTATTTACAGAGCTGGACAGCCAGGAAACAAAAATCTGAACTTCTTATTCAGTCATATTCAGTAAATCCATCATTTTAAATGTCATTTCAATGGCCTATTAAAAAATAAAGCCATTAAAAGCTTTCTCACTGTGGTCACGGATGATGTTTGGATAGTTAATGTACATCCTTCAGACGGAAAACAGCTCTTTCCACTTTCCTTATGATGTTTACTTGCTTTTTATCTTTCTTTAAACAGTATTTTAATACTTTTATGGTTATTGTTCTGCACCAAATCGTCAAAGAAAAATCGGTAAAAAAAAAAAAAAAACCTACTTGGCAATAAAACTGAACTGTTTTTTAACCAGCTGGACATTCACCTAATCAACATTTAAAAAAATATTTTGCAGTATTTCAAACATTCTCTTAAGATTAGATCAACATTTGGAAACAAGCTAAGCCATTAATTCAGTCGGTCTGTAGTCAGGCAGTCTCTTAAATGCAGTATGTAGTATCATCAACATTTCATGTCACTGGCACCTGTTTGTTGGTTGCATGTGTCTCTAATCCAACGTATCAGGTAGTGGAGAATGCTCGTGGGTTTATCTCTGATGGAGCGCACAGAAACCCTAGACTGTTATTATGTCCCCAAACAACCATAGAGATGCCACAGGCCATCTGTGAGCTCGGAAAATATCACCTTTGTCACAAGAAGGCCTTGTGTCTGCAGAAAAGTTGTTTTCCAACTTCGAGAAGAAATTATTTTTTTTTTGTCGGTGCAGAAAAAATGGATTCTGCTCGTTGCAATTACGTTTCCTATTCTAAAGCAAACACTTAATGTGCTGTCCATTCATTGTGAAGAATGCTACTGCCAGGGTTTAATCAACATATATTCACTCAGGATACTGTGGAGCATGTTAAACGCATGTGATGTGGATTTTCTTTTAAGTTACTGAAGAGCAACATGAGGCTAGACACATGAGGCAAATGGGTGTTTGTGGGAATATTGTGTTAGTAAAGACGTAAACAGGCGCAGGGTCTACTGTAGGTTCTGTGGGGTTTGGGTAGGACAGAAAACAGAAACAGCACACAGAGCAGAGAAATGCTGTGGAGCAAACAAGTGCATAATGTATGCGGCCTAAAAAAAGACCCAGTGACATCTGGTCACATGCCTTCGGAAGTGATTAATACAAAATTTCAGAAAAATAGCACTTGGTCTTGATTTGTCAGTGTTGAGCACCTTCAATCAGATACACCAGAACGAACTGTTATTCATATTGTCCCCTAGGGGACACGTGGGCACTGGAGACCTGCATCCCCATTCATTGACTTTGTCTTTTTGGCATGAGAGAATGACCCAGTAATGTTTAAAACTCAACAGCAGAAATGTTCATTTCTTCTCACTTAATTGAGTTATGTGAGTAGAAAATCAGTGAGGACTTTAATTCTGAGCAGTGGTGCCAGGATGACCTTGAATACGCCGCAAGTTATCTGCCGTTTCTATTCCTTTTTTGTTTGGTTTTTTTAAAAAACGGAATCTGTCTTTTAGTATCAGTAAACATAAGGCAGCTGCAGTGTCCTTTAGCATTCCTTGTTGCAACAAAGAATGACTCCATCAAGTGTATTATTCAAGCATGATGTGACACAGTGATTGGACGTGACATTTGCTGGTGCAGGAACACTGTCGGGGAACTCGAAGGCAGTCGGAGGAAGCGCGTTGCGGCTGCTGAAGTTTCAGACTGTTTGTGTCAGAGCAGCGTCTGTCTTCTTCTCTGAAAAGCATTAGGCGAGGTGTTCTGAGTGAGTCGGCGTGTGCAGATGAACTCAGTGTGCTGGAGAGCAGAAAGCACTTTGTGAGAGTGAATGAACGCTGTATTTTCTGTGTGTGTGTGTGTCAGAAAGAATGCTAGTGTGTGTCCACGTGTGCCCGCGTCCGGTCGATGCGGCCGCGGCACTGAGATTGATCGGTTCCCACGGTGACTGCATTAACAGACTCTGGAGGCTGACCTCTGACCCTGAGAACACTCTGTGATTTCGATTGGCCGTGCTCTCTCCCTCTCCCCACCTTCACATCTTCTCACCCGTCCACACATCCTGACATTCTTCTTCTTGTCCCGGGCTTGTGGTAAAAAGGGAAAACTCTCTCTCTTCTCGCCCCCTGTCCGTCCTTTCATCCTGGACAGCATCCTTTTGTCCCGAGCCTTGTCGAGACGAGAGGAAACAAGACGTGGGCCTAATAAGGTCTTCCTGCGCTGCCTGGGCCTCTTCAGGCCACCACAGATACAGGAAACGCAGTAGCCGTCTATGGCAGCAAACCAAATGTGTGAATAGATAAAGAATAAATAATAAAGATGCAAAAATAATCTTGGATGGATCACAGCATGTAAGGTTAAGTAGTTAGCTTAAGCCAGATAAGCACACATACACAAACATTCACACATCTGTGAGAATGCACAAGAAGCGTGGCACTACATTCATGAGGCAGGAAAAACAAAGTGTCTCTGTGGGTCTGCGTGCTGCAGCGGGAAGAACGTCTTGTTTTCTCAAGGTCACTGACGATGGCAACAAACCCTCCTCTCTGTCTGATATTAGCGCCGGGATCTGAGGCTGAACCAAGCACGCCCAAACTTCCCTATTCTGTTTTTACTTGATGCATAAGCATATGAAAGATGGAAAAATCAATAAGGCAAGAGAACGGACCAGTGAGGGGCCAGACATGAATTTCAATTGCTACCTTTTCATGCATGCAATGTTTATTGTTGTCTGCCACGGCTGGTCTGTTTACTACATATGTACAAAACTAGGTAACGTCTGCCAGCTTTTTATTCTAATCATATATGAAATGTCAGAGAGGGTTCATCTTAATCATCCAGCTGATAGAGTGTCGAAAGAGATCATGCAGAAGAAAAAGAAAGAGAACTCCAGAAACAAATGAGGCTATGAGAAAGAAATGTATGTGCTGTTGCCTCATTTCTGAGGAAAGTTAATCCATGAGTGCGTGGCTTAGAGGAAAGAGCTTTTTTCTTTTCTTTTTGAAAGCTATTGTTTTCAGGATACCTCAGAAGTGGACTAGCTACCCCCAAACCACCACACACACACACACACACACACACACACACACACACACACACACACACACACACACACACACACACACACACACACACACACACACACACACTCCTTGTCTCTCTCTTTCTATCACACACACATATACACACATGAAATCTCAGGGCTTAGAGCTAAGAAGCTATCAACTAATTATCAAAAACACAGAGAGGCTCTAATCAATTATTCACATGAACATTAGGCCGCTAATACACATGCAGCCCAGGGAACAGCATCTCCCAAAAGTAACCCTTCCTTCTCCTTCAGTCCAACACACACACACACACACACACACACACACACACACACACACACACACACACACACACACACACACACACACACACACACATGCAATCATGTCAAGACCTGCATGCCTACACAGAGACACACATAACAAACGCTTGACAGTAATATCTATACAGTACCTGTGTACTTACACACACTTACATACACACACGCGTGCAGCCCCCTGCTCCCTTCCCGCCACTCCACTCTCGTCTTTGCAGACGGAGAAAATGCAAGGCATCCAAATGCAAAATGAGTTGTGCGAGTAGACTGTCTATAAGGTTCCTGACTGGGAGGTACTGATCATAGAACTCCTATTGATCCATCAACACCCCCTACAGACTCCCCATGCACACTCAAACACACGCACACACGCACCCAGAGCGTAATCTACCAGGCGATTCCTGCGCATTAAGCCCCAGTCATTGAATTTTCATGCCGTGCAATCATTATTTGAGTTAATGCTGCAATTTATGACTCGGTGTTTGTGTGAAACGGAGGTGGAAGGAGATGCAATATGAGGAGGTGAGGAGATGAGTGACTGGATGCAGGTTTCTGTGTGTGTTGGTTAAAAGTGGGGTCATGCATTCACTTGATTATACGGTCATGACTCTGTCAGATGTGAGTGACGAAAGGGAATTTATGTGTGTGTGTGTGTGTGTGTGTGTACGTGTGTTTCTGTACAATTGGGTGTGTGTGCGACTTTCATTGACAGACGGTGGGAAATGACCCCATAATCCTTGTCTGGCTGTCTGTGCGTTAAGAGGAAGAGAAGACAAGAAAAGGAGGAGACCAAGCAGACAACAGGCTAAAGGCTTCCCCCTTTTGTATTATTTAGAACAGTAGAGACTTTCCTCTCTCTTACACACACACACACACACACACACACACACACACACACACACACACACACACACATATATGCAATATACCTTAACGCAGCTTAGACGACCAAAGCTGTTTTAAAATGCAGAGACTGATGCAGTGATGCTTTCTGTCTGAGAGGGCGGGAGACACAGATTCCCATTAGCGTTTGTCGCGCTGGGATGGGTGTGTGGGTTTTTTTTGATGGGGGTGCGGTTGTTAGGGGGGGGTTAGGTGGTGGGTTTTAGAGCAGACAGCTGTGAATCCACATCCAAACATGGCACAGCTCCAGAGATCACAGGGATCTCCACAAATTAAATATCTGAATTAACTAATTGAGCATTTCCGGAGCTCCTGTGATATGTGAACAGTCAAAGTACAAGGAGGACGAGGCATCAAAACCACAACGCCGCAGAACAGATGGAGCCATGCTTCTCCCTGAAGTGCATCTCCAGGCCTCGTCTGACAGAAACCGCCACAAATGCATCTGTATTAGGAGAAAGACGTCTCTGTATAGCACTGCTGAGGCAGTATGAGGCCTAGTGGTGCTGCTGCTGCTGATGGGAAGTGCAGTGCAACATGTGGCCTATAAAGTATTGGCCTAAGGGAAGGTGAGACTGCGGCTTGCCACCTGAAAACCTTGTCTTTTTTGCTTTTTGTTCAGCCTCCCTGGTTCATTTCTAGAGGTTTAACGGCGTTGTCGACACCCTTCTCAGCAAGTCCCCTTTCAGCATATTTGGTTTATTGCTCGTCATTGTTTCAGCTTGCTTGAAAAGCCTCTTTTCATCCCCCTCTGAGAGGGCGCAATCCTAAAAGAACGCTGTACCGTAATGCCTATTATTAGTGCCATGCCTTTATTTCACATGTGCGGAATCATTTATCGGTGGCTCGTGCCAGGTTTGCAGTTATGGCGTTTTGGGAGAAACGGAGATTTGACAGATTGAGAGGTGAGGAAGAGGGAATGATGTGAGAGTAATAAAAGGTCCTGGTGTAGTGTAAAAGAAATAAGGCGAGCAAGAGCAAAATTAAAACCAGCAAAGAAAGCAATGCTTAAAGTAGAGACAGGGAACAGGTGTCTTTGTCCTACTTTGCCGGCGGGGCTGAGGCCATTTTCTCGGCTGGGTCGTTGTTTGGCGTGCGGCCCCATTGAAATTTCTCAGTCGTCGTCGCAACACAGCCACAATGTCTAGTGTTACTCCTATGAACTGCACACATCAGTCAGCGCTGTGCAAATTCAATCACCCTCCTTCCCAGTTGAATATAAATACCCGTCCACTCTTTAAGTGTAAAACTAGCCGGCAAGCTGTCGACTGTGCTCCACCACTGTCTTATCTATTGTCTCTGGACCCCCGACCCCCCATGCTTCCCCACTCCCTGTCCAGAATAGACAAGCCGTAAATAAGCATCAAAAATAGACATTGGGGGACAACTGTTGACAGCCCGGTGACGAAAGCGGCAGACACAGGCAAAACCTCTAGGCAGGCTGGATTACACGCAGATAATTGAGGCCATGCAACATCGGAACATAAGAAGCTTGAGGCATGTTGTGGTTTTTTTATTTTTTATTTTTTTATTTTAACTTAGTTGAAAAGCGAGTTAAAGCGTTGTGTTTCACTTCGAGAAAAATAAATCTTTGCCTGAGAAGTTAGCAATTAATTTTTATTTGACATTTTATTTGATCTAAACATTTATCATTTGGTTTGTATATGTTTTTAATGGTCATTTCCAGTAATCCTTCCTCACTAAACAATACTAAACCTCCTCTCAACATATTTGTCCTGTTCAGTTTTCATTTATATTAGTGTAAATTAAATATATGAATCCTATAATTTTCCATTATATGAATATATGAGTAGATGTCAACCAACAACTCTTGTGTTTCTTATTTCAAAGTGAAAGCCCTCAATTAGATGCCATTTTTGCATCTCATGCTTTCAAAGCTGTGTCTTATGCAAAGTTGAAATGCAGGGCAGCGTAAAACAGGAAGATAAATTGGCTGACAGGTTTGCATAGTTTTGTGTGGTGAGTTTAGCTTAGAGGTGGAGGGTTGGTGTAAGGCTGCAGCAGCCACACCACGTCCCCTTTGACCTCCAGGAAACCCTATAGCCGGGAGCTATTTAGAAGCAAAATGCCAGCACTTCTGTCTGTATATTTACCGCTCATCTGACAACATACTGCTACCCTCTGCCACTGAGCCTGCTGGCAGATGACAATACCTTTTACGTGCATCGTCACTAATTTGCTCTTTGCTGTTGCAAACTGTGAGCGCTGCTTTTTTTGGCTTGCAGAGTTTCGGATGGGAGGCACTTTGGAAAGGTTCCTGCATAAACTGTGGATTTAACACAGCTCATAACTATAAGCACAGCAGAGAGGAGGAGAGGGGAGGGAGAAAGTTGTTTTGTACTTTGGTGGAGTGTATAAAGTGTTTGCACGCTGTTGAGTTGATTTGTTAGCGGCCCAGCCTACTAAATCAAGTCCCCATATTCACTTTGTTTTCTTTATTTTCTTTGTCTCTCATTCCCACTTCCTCTCTGCCTTTCAAACACTGCTGATTGGACAGACTGTTGCCAACTTGTGAAACAACAACCATGTTAGTTTGGGGCCACCGAGGCTAACGGCACAGCCATAGTCACCCGCGTCACCGTCTTAACAAGCAGCATGACCTGCCAATAAAAAAGGCTTTTACCCTGATTGTCCTCAAACAAGACTTAAACACAACCTGCTCTTTCTCCTGCCGAATGCCCAAAGTGCTCGCAAATGCGAATCAGGCTGTGTTAACTTGCTTGAAAATGAAAAACTACAGAAGTGGTGGAGGCAATTTTTGCTTTTCTTTGCTTCTTCATCAGTGGTGGTTTAAAGAGTAGGGGGAGATGGAGAAAGGCAAAGACAGATGGAAGTTAAAAAAACACAAACTCTTCTGCAGGTTTAACAGGGTGGTGCAGACACTTGATCCATGCAACAGTGTCCACCCGTCAACAGCTACATGTCAGTGTCCAAAAGCAAGTGTGCTCCTCTACCTGTCCTCACATATTGAGTGAGGACTTCAGTTAAATGTCGAAACAGTGAAAAAAATTAAAGGGAAAAATTCCTTGAGTGGATGAAGCAGCACAAGGAAGGGGAAATGTTGGGAACAGTTGAGTCTATCATTGCTTGGAGCTCTGTAAACTTGTACTTCATGACAGCCTTTCATCCCTCATCAAAGCAACAAGTAGATGAGCAGACTTTGTGCACGCTAAAACCTCCCAACCCCCGTCGTCTCCCTATAGCTGCCGCTCCTGTGGGACAGGCGACTTTAAATCTTGTCTTTTAACAAGTTTCCTGTTCTTCCTTCCGGCCTCCTGCAGTCCCCTGGGGTTGGACCTATGGGACCATTCCAGTATTTGGAAAGGCTGTATCTTAAAGCTCCCTACAACCATCAGGGGACGCGAGGAAGACATTGGAAAATGTGATTCTTGTCAGATCTGCGGTCGCCTGCGGTCAAACAGCTAAAGCATGGCAAATGCCACTGGAAAATGCCGACTTGTGCTGTGAGGAAATAAATACTGATGTTGAGAAAACATGTTGCATGCAGTGCAATAAGGACTTTTTCAAACACTATTATACTTCAGAATAACACACAGCATACATGTCTGTATGCGTTTCACCTTATTAAGGTACACTTCGGCAGGAGGAGCACATTCAGGAGGTCCTGACCTGCAGACTTACAGGTACAGAAGAGCCTCTGTTATATCTGATTGATGCTTTCTTTTTGTCCGGCCACACACTGTGTCTTTAAAACACACGAAAAAATCAACTTTTTCCATTTTATATTGGCAGTGTTGAAGAAAAAGTCAGGAGGGCTGTTTTACAGTATTCATGAAAAAGAGAGAGTGATGTCTTTCGCAATGGTCAATAATTTATGAATGAAAAGAGGCCTTTGTGAACCCCCTATCCCCCCCCCCCCCCGCCAAACTCCTGCCTCCTACCCAGTGCTACTGATCAAACAGATATTGTTACCACTAAAATAGCAACTTAAAAAAACACACAGGCGGCCATAAGACCTGCCTGTAGCCTGGGAGAAAGACTGACAGCAGAGGGGAGGGGGTGAGGAAGGCTTGAAAGAAAGAAAGAAAGAAAGAAAGAAAGAAAGAAAGAAAGAAAGAAAGAAAGAAAGAAAGAAAGAAAGCAGCTAAATTAATTGAAAATTTAGATAAGTCTCCTGAGAGGAGTATGTGCTGGGGGGGACCATACTGTATATGTATTTGTGCAAGTGTGTTGGGGTGGTGGTGGGGGGGGGGCGTGTCATCTATCACTGGACAAATGCTAGGCTGTGGGGGGTTCTGGTGGAAGTGAGGGTGGTGGTGGTGGTGGGGGGGGTCGTTGTCGGCCAGAATGGTGCTGCTCCTCAAATGAAATAATATATCTTTGAAAGCCTACGCCCCGCACCAGGCCCCGGGTCCATATATCAAGCCCAAGAGCGTCTGGTGGATCCGCTCCAGGCCCATTAACCTTCCACCTGTTCCCCCCTTACACCCCCACCCCACCTCGCCCAACCTAGCGGTCCTCTTTTCACCCCCTGACACCCTCCCCTGTTGTCCTTCACCATACTCCTCCTCCTCCTCCTTCTCTACTTGCCCTTGGTCGTTGCCTCTCGCAGCCCCCTTGTTCATCTTCCTATTTACCCCCCACCTTCCTCTCTTCCTCATTTCCCTCTTTCTCTTCTTCTCTGGCTGCCCTTCTTTCTTTCTTTCTTTCTTTCTTTCTTTCTTTCTTTCTTTCTTTCTTTCTTTCTTTCTTTCTTTCTTTCTATTTCTCTTTGTCTCTCACTCTCACCTTTTTTTCCTTCCTCCCTCTTTGCGGCGACGTCTCTCTCAGTCTCTAACTCCATCTCTGTCTGTCCCGTCTTTCTCTCATGGTCACTTTCTCACTTTAAATCATTCACTCCGTCCCTCTTTCTCCCTCTGCCTCTCAGTTTCAATCTCACGTCACAGTCTTCGCTTGTCTCTCTCTCTACTTCTTCTGTAACTCATTTAAACTCCACATCTCCTCTCCTACGTCCCTCGCTCTCTCCCCGTCCTTCTCTAGTCCTTCTTCCCTCCCAGCTAAGGTAAAGCAAGCATGCTATGGGATGTGTGTGTGTGTGCAGCACAGCCTGCCGAATAATTCAAATGCAATGGACCAGGGACACGGTTACAAATCTCTGCCAACTGCGTGCGGCCGCCAACCCCATCACACTTGCAGTTTGTCAGGATTGGGGTGTCAGGAGGGGAGGTTGTTGCGGGGGTGGGTGGGGGGGCTGTTGACCTCTATGACAAGACAGACATTGCAGCCTGAGGCTCTGAATCTGTGTATGTGTGTGTGGAAGGTGGTATAGATATACCACTTCCCAGGGTTCACAGATCACGCCTAAAACGGCTTATTAATTTCCACTCAGTTATGGGGTGTGAGGAAAAAAAAAGAAAAGGTGCAATCAGCGGTCAAAGCATGGCAGCGGCAATACACCTCCCTGCCTCTCCAACACACACACACACACACACACACACACACACACACACACACACACACACTTACACAAACATGCACACACACACTTGGTTGCACCTTGAAAATTAAACTGCTCCTGGATAGGTCATGGAAAACAAGGTGTGTGTGTGGGGAGGGGTGGCTGTGTGTGTGTGTGTGTGTGTGTGTGTGTGTGTGTGAGGATAACTAAGACTGTAGAAAAAGACCCTCCAGTCTGAACTGGGCGGGTAGGTGGTGTAAGTATAATTTCACCAAAGTAAATTCATGTAATATTTATGGATATAGATGGAGGGGAGGTGAGGAGGGGGTGAAATTATGCAGCAGGGCAGAGTGGGGCGCATCAGAGGACCTTACATTATTCACTCAGGTAAATCTATAAGTGCAGAATATTCAGGTGTGAGTTGTGAACATCAGCCCCCTTCTTGCCCCACCCCAGGGATCTGTCACGCATGATTGACTGACGTGCCGCCGCTTAGAGGAGTGGAATAAACTGGTGGAGGAGAGCTGGTGTTGTAAATAATTCCCCTGCTTAACATGCTCTTCTTATTATTTTAGATTGTTACAGATTTCTTTAGACTTTTTGCAATTTGAGTTGTTTCTTTGAATTTGTGCCGTCCAGCTCAGAGGAAATCAACTCATGGTCTCTGAACATTTCAACACAGTCTTGGCAGTAGCATAGCTTCATCCGTCATTTTGTGGTTAATAATATAATGTTGTGCTGAAAAGTAACAAAAAATGTGTGAAAATGTCTAAAACATAAAAATAGAAAGTTATATCAAAATTATGTCGAAATTACACATTTGAAAAATGCAGGAAAAAAAATTCAGAAAAACTTTTCAGTAGAAGATTTTTTCCATATTTTCTTCAAATACAAAATCAACAGTGTAGTTTTACTAAATGTTTCAACAATTTGAACTTGACTTCAATGATATTTAGATTTAAATTTAGATATATTCAGCCAATGTGCTCATCAGCATCCTTATACAGTAGAAGCTCCTTTGATCACCTACCAAATTATTATAACTATTGTTATTGTTATTGTTATTATTATATTATTATTTTAGAGTTTCTGCCTTATTTGACAGCAAATGGTTGACAGGTGGAGACAGAGGTGTGGTTGACATGCAGCAATGGTCGGATGTGAGCCGTGGATGTTGCAGCTGCATGGTCAGCATCTCAAACCCTGAAGCCACCACAGTTTGTGAGCAGGTGTATCTCTGTAAACGTGTGTATATAGTAAAACAGTCCGTTTTTTGCAATAAAAAATGTTTTTGCTATTGCTCTGGTTAAGTGTGAACACCAGTTAAACGATACCTGACTCGCTCCATGTTTTACAGGCATTGCCTCATCCCCTCCTGCCCTTTAGCCCTTCATGTTTGACTTTCTTTAACGCTCATATCTCTTTTTCTCTTTGCTTTAATCTCCTGTGTTTTTATCCTCCTCTCCTCTCCTCCATCACATCACCTTTGATATTTTCTCCCTCACCTCTTCCTCTTTGTCATTCCCTTTCCTTTCCCTCCCTCTCCTCCTCTCCTTCTCTGCATTCCTCCTCTACTCGTCTCCTCTCTCATCTCCTCTCTTTGTTTCACCTCTGTTCTCCTTGCCTGTCCTTTCCTCTCCCCGGCCATCTGTTTATCCAATATGGCCGTCCCATCTCAGCTGGGAGCTTTCCCAGGGAACAAGACTTCTAATACAGTTCCTCCTCAACTTAATGGCCCTCCGTTCTGCTTTTGCCATTCCCACTACATGCAGAGAAACAAAACAGGAAAAAAAAATTGAAACAGACAGAGAAGCACAGAAACCTGTCTGGGTCCCCCCAAAAAACTGTCCCTGGATGGCTAAAATAAACAGTGAAGCCACATTTCAAAACGTCACGGCAGTTTTCCGCCCCGCTACACTTTTATCAGGTGGACGGACTAAATATATGTATAAAGTTACACAGTCCGAACGACATGTCATCTTTAGCATAACTAAAGTCACAAGAATCTAGTTCAGACAAGGATTTAGACAAATAGAGACGCCTAAAAATCTCTGTGCCACAGAGCCTCATCCTGCAAACTGTTCCTATTACATGTGTTGGCATGAGTAATTATTCAACATTTTTGTGATGCACCTGCAGTTCAGAAATTATCTGCTCTCTTTAGGGCTTTCTCAGTTGCTTTATACATCTATTAAAACAGTAGTGTCAGACCTCATTTGTTTAAAGTAGGTTGACACATACTGTTACCTGGCCTTTGGCACCCCTCCCAGAATCTTGCCCACTTATTTCTGTGAAGAAGTGAGCATTCATATGCCGTGGTGGATCAAAATCAATCAAGATCACGATCACAATGGAGGAGCAAGTGTTTCTTTCTGGGCACACCGTTTGGCAGTGATTGGTCGGGCTATAAATGATGCATCAAGAATGCAAAACTAACTAATCTATGTGTCCATAATGTCTGTGTCTAATTGAATCCAACAAGATCATATCTCTTTTCTGGGTGTTGTTGAAAGGCATTCTGGGACATGTAGTAAAGCAGTACCTGAAGTGGTGTGACTAAGGGGTAAGGTTAAAGGGGATATAGAAACATACATTAAGTATCTGAAGGTGATTTTCTTTTTCCTGTAATGTGGCTGAACTGCAGCAGCCTTAATACATTGGATTGCTTAAAAGTCTTTCCTGACGTGGGCATTTCCGTTCCTTCATCAACCTCTGTATGTCGCATGTTGACAAGGCACACAAAAGTGCTCGCTGTCCCAACACCAGACACACATCCTTTTTATTAAAGGGTGTAGAGAGGAAGGGGGGCGACAGGGGCTGTGGTGAACAGGGAGTAGGACTAGGAAGGTAAGATATAAACATATGAATCATCAATAGTCCCGATTGCCCTGCTAAATTCTCCCTCTCATTGTGTTTGTGGTGGGAGTCAGGCCAGCCATCCCAGCGCTGGAACAATGGAGGAGAGGGTAGCACTGGAGCAGCTACAGGATGAGTCACCGTCACACACGCACACCTACACACACACGCACACACACAGGGTCAATACACATGTTCAATCAGTCATCCACTCTCATATTCGGCACAAACAGGAACATTAGAGGAGGCGTTTTTAAGAAGGCCGTGTTTGTAGTTTTCACAAAGAAAGAATCCTTTTTTTAAAATTCAAAGGTTCGCCTGTTTACATTTTTTCAACCAGCAACTCAAACTAAGGTCTTCCATCTCGCTCATCCTGTCTCTCCTATGTATCTCCTATCAGACAATTACTACATTTCCCAGAAAAGAAAAACAGCATCCATTTGGAGTTTTACTGAGTCTACTGTCACTAGAGAAACTGCAGTCTGGGATGTTTAATAATTAGAAGAAGTCAAGATCAACCATTTCCTGTCGCTGCCTCTAAAAAGTGCTTTCGAGTGGATTTGTCCTTTAGCACACAAAGTTGCCTGGTTGGCGGTTGACACTATTGCAGGTGGAGAGGGGTTCATGGCAGGACAGGGGGGGATGGGGAGGGGAGGGGTGGCAGAGTACCAGCCCTGTGCTCGCAAATGTCTGTGAGAGACAAACACATGTGTTTCCCCCCTTAGAACACACTCGGACGCTGGCATGTGTCCATTAATACACACCCGTATACTGGATTAAGCACTGATAATATACTTTGAAATACAAACTGTGAAGCACACTTGGGAATGCCCATTTCTGCAGGCTGAAAAACACGGATCTGTACACTCATTTTAAAATACAGTTGTACCCACTTGAATAATGAAATATATACTAAATAATTCCTGCAATATATTTTCTAAAAAACAAACAAACAAAAAAAAACACTTTGCAGTAGTTTTGGGGGAAAAAAATAAAAGCTTAGGGCCATTTAACAATAATAAAAAAACCCATGATACATACAATAAAAACTGCATTAATACATTGGAAAACACAACTCTGGGATTTGAAGCTCATATTAAGGGCTGCATAGACTCCTTGAAAAATTTATAGGCTCACAGGTGCAAAAGCATACAATCTAGACAGACATAAACCTATAGGCATAATCGCACTCACGCACCTGTCTTCAGCTCGCTCAAATATTTATAAAATAACCACACATGATCATGACATGGAGTCACTGATTTCAAAACCAGTGCACCAGACCTGACTTTCTCTAATTGTCGATGTGTTAAACCAATCATAACTGGGGTAGAGTTGGCGGTAAGAGCCCACCCCAACTTCTCGGATCCAAGGTGTTAGAAATAAACGTCCCTCACGTCATGCCTCATTCCCAGAAAGAGGGGGAGAAAGAGAGCGGCATCGTGCTGCAGTGGAAAAGAATGGGGAGAGCTCTTTAGAAGGTACTCCTAATGGCTAAATATTTATGAGTCCTGTGACCGAGGCCAACTTATGGAAACTAAATCTTTAAACACTTTTTTTGGCAGACACCTCGCACACACCCTCCCAGCTTGGCTCTATTACCAGAGAAATTCTTTTGTTCTTACAGAGCTAATAATAGTGAGAGGGGCTGTGCGTTATGTGTGAGTGGTGTCTGTGTCTTAATGTGGGTATGTGTCTGTGTGTGTGTGTGTGTGTGTGTGTGTGTGTGTGAGATGAAAGCGTATTTATAGCTTCCTACAGCACCACACTACTCCTGTGACTAACTTTTAATTCTACTCCGCTTCCTGTCTCTGTGGTCCCAGGCTTGACCTCACATCTAATCGTCAGATCTATATAAACGGGAGATGTCAAAGGTCAGGTGGATTCAAAGACATGATATTTTTACTTGAAATGGTAGTCAAGAGTTAAAATGATGGGACACACACAGTTTGTAGAAGGGCCATACAGTAAGACAGGTGTGTACATTTTTAGCATCTATGGAAAACATTGCCAATATTTGTCACGCTTGAGCAGTACAAGACCATTTGCACGCATGTATTCCTATATATGAACAGACACACACACACACACACACACACACACACACACACACACACACACACAGACAAAAGCAGGCATATTTACAGGGAGATAAAGTGGACAGTGCAGAGGTCATGGGTGGGTTTTTCTACGTAATTTGGTGTTGAACTGCAGAAGCAAACACATAAAAGCTGGCACCAGAAAAAAATCACAACACACACACACCCATTGCACAGTACACACTCTCTCCAATTATGATTAATAACCGCATCAAAGCAATAAAGCTTAGCTAAAAAGAAAGAAAAAAAAAAAAACTCTTTGAGGGAGATTTTTTAAAGCCAGAAGCATATCACTACAATATGCCCAATGCCAGTGCATACGTTCAAAGTCGCAATCAGATAATCTAGAAAGCCGATCAGTTTGGGTAGCTCATGGTTTGCTTATTCTCCTCACCATCATCCACACTGAGCCTTGCTCAGTAGTCCTCCCTGTAGTTACAAATGAGAAACGAGCAAAGAAAAGAGGATTGTGTGGGAAAAACTGTCAGTGGCACAGCTAGCACATTATTTTTCAATCCCCCTTGTGTTTTAGATGGCTCTTTAAAAACAGGAGGGTGGGGGTGGGGGGGTTAGTTCAATTATCTCCCTCCCTTAAGAGAAATACACCCCCACCCCCTCTAAACCAATGGGGCCTGTGCAGCAGGAGCAGGAGAGGCTTTTTTGGGGGGACGATTCAGGGATGCAGGACGAGGTTTCTCCTGCATTCACAGGTTATTCTCTTCTTTTGTAAACAGGCACCCAGCTCAGTTTCTATTAAGCTCCAGTAATATGGGTAGTCATTAGGCAAAAATAATGACATTTCATTCAGCAGCAAATCAGGGAGTGACAAACACAAGTGGGTGAGATAATTGAATTAGGACGAGGGTGTGAGAAATAGAGAGGCTTCGCAGTGCAGCAAAAATGATCATTCAAAGTTAATGGGCAAACCACACACAATTATTCACCGCGGCTACGCCCTACGACGATACTGTGTGTGTATATGTGTGAAGTGCTGCACACCCCAGTTGAATGCAAATTCAGACCACGAAAATGTCAATAGTGGCGACATGACGCGTGCTAAATGTCAACATGTGTTTTTCAAGGACTCTGTGTTGTAATTGGCTCCGTCTTTAATATTACATTTATTTCATGTGTTATTTTCCCCTTTGAAAACAAAATAATATTAAATATTTGGAGGGAATTTTGCAACAGGCCCGGGCCCATGAATATGCAGCTGAGCCTTTGGCGATGTGATGTGAAACAAACAGACAAAGGAGTCAGACAACGGGAAGAAAAACAGGTGAAGCACAGACTAATCAAATGCCTTTTATGTCGCTCTGAACATTAACCTTCATTCAGAGCAAATAAAGCCGCGAGCACGCAAACACACACCAGAATCTCTCCTGTGGGCTCTGTGATGAATAAGCAAGAATTATCACATTTTTACAGTGAGCCGTTGGTGGACGGCTACTATTGGTCAGTTGGGATTGACTATGCAAAACGCTCAAAGAGGACAGTGTTTGCCTTAATATATATAGATTTGACAGATTAGATAAACCAAGAAATGCTTTTGAAAAATGTGCATCACAGATGACTAAAGGTTAAAATTTTTAATTAAACTGAAATTTCAAGGGTAAAGAAATAGAGGGTTTGTTGCTATTATGACTCTATCCTCTGTGTGATATGGTCAGCTCTGCATTTCGTTTGGCCAGTATGCTAATGGCCACTGTCTCATATCATCACACAGTGTGTGCCCACTTAGATCTGAGGAATATTTCAAGGGGAGATGGGCGGTCTTCAGTTTTCAGTTCACATAAAACCCTCAGACTAAGACCCTGTTAGTATGAAAAGTGCCTGAAGCTCTGAGTCAAAGTTTTCACAACCCATAGCCAAAATGTGTCACACACAGGGTAAATATGGCTGGCTGCTGAATTTTGATCAGGCAATGGGACAGACAGCGGTGGCAGCTACCAGCACACCCCCTTCGCCCCCCACAGCCCTGTGTACTGAGCCAGTAGTGTTGAGCCAGTGCACGCAAGAGGAAGATTAAAGGCTTGTTGAAGATAAAGGATTGAGCAGATGATGGTCATGAACTGTGTAAAGTACTGTCAATTATGGATGACATTGTGGTGAAAGATTTAACACTGAAACAAAATGAAGGATAATTTATTTAAGGTCTGCAGAGTAACTGCAAATAGAATTAAAGATGCAACAGCAGTATGATACCTTTACTGATGGGAATGATGGCCAACGCCAAATAACATTTGTAAGATTTTTCCACTCAAACAAAATCACTCTCACCCCATGGATCATGCAAACCTACCTTGAGCTCGCGGAAGAAGATACTGCTGCGTGCCCACTCCACAATGGAGAAGAGTGTCTGGTCGGCCATCTTGCACATGAGGCCGAAGGTGTTCAGCTTCTCGTGTTTGCCTCGGCTGGCCTGCTCCTGCTGCAGGTAGGCCAGGATCTTGGCCTGAACCTGCGGCTCGTCTGGCTCACACTTGAGCAGCTCTACGATCAGGTGAGGGAAGCTGGGCGGCGAGCCTGACTGGTATGCGTCGACGTAGGCGTAGCCCATGATGGACTCTGGCGAGCTAGTGTATGGGTCTGGGTATTCGGACTTGATGGTGCGCGTACCCTGGAAGTGTCCGTAGGCCGCCTGGTAGCCCTGCAGGCTGCCGGCGTGCGGTGGCATTGCCATGCTGACCGGCGAAGTGACAAATGGGCTGCGGTCGTAGTCTGTGGGGGGCAGGGCGGTGGCATGGTGGTGGTGGTGGTGGTGGTGATGGTGACCAGTGTGGTGGCTGGCGTGGTGGCTCAGCGGGAGGCCCTTGGAGGCGGCTGAGTGGATGTTCTGGATGGCTGAGGAGATGGTGAGGTCGGTGGGCACGGCTTGCATCACCTGGGTCATGGCCTCAATCTTCAGGCCGTTGGCTCGGATCAGCGCTTTCTTTTGCTGCTTGAGGGCCCGGTCGCGTTTGTACATGGGGCCAAACTTGTTGCGACCACCACGCATTCGGTCTGCTCGCACAGCTGACAGACAGACGGACAAAGGAGACAAGACAGGACAATATTAGCTCTTACGTTCTTTGTCTTGAATGGTATTCATTCTTGACAGTTTCCATGCAAGAACACGTGATTATGCACAGCACTAGATTCATGCTTAGATTTCTCCATGTCTGTGGATATAGGCATGGCGTTATGAGAGTGAACTCCTTATTTGTAGTTGGTATGTAGGTTAAAGGTTTTCCTGTGGTGATTACACTTACATGTTGACTCTTAAACTCCACAGGTCTAACAGATAGTGTTGTTACTCATTGACTAGAGCCACAAGCTTCTATGAACCGCGCTGTTAAATGATCATTGTACAGCTGGCTATCTCTGTGTACCACTCAGGAATTACATACCTCAAAAGCTAGATCAAAGAAAATTGTCTTTGCAGAACACTCGTTTTAAAATGGCATCTGATTATGCAATATCGACTATGGCACTTCAAAATGCCACAGTCCATTAGCAGAAACTTTTTTTTTCTTTACAAAAGCCAAAAGGCTGAAAAGGCTGACAATAAGTAAATTGGGTTTTTTTTCCCCTGATGAACCACACATACTCGCGATGCCCCCTGCCTCGCCCCTCAGTGCAGGATCCTGTGGAGAGGATCACAACGAGTCTGTGCCGTGGGTATTTCTAATGAACGAGCCGGGCACAAAGTGGACTGCTACGAGGACCATGTGTGATCTGGCGGACTGCTGCCATGGGGAAGCTGCTCTGCTGTCTCCCAGTCGGGGGCTGCTGGTGTTAATTATTCATACTTAATTACCTCTTACTCTGACGAGCCCAGCGTGCAAGGAGCTAACGGACGTCTGGGAGACTCCGCAACAGAAAAACGCTCACTAATACCAATACTGTAGAATATTATAGCCTCATTTTCATTGTATTCAAAAAGGTATTGGCTTAGACTTTAAAAGAAACCCATATATTCAACTATTTATGCAAATAAATGCACATCATACACACTGAATAGTCAGATAACATAGAGTCAGCCTGGGTCCACTCCAGCTCATGATGTCTTGACGGATGAATGAAAGAACAGAAGAAGAAAATTGAGAGGGGGATCGGAGGGGGGGTCGGAGTTTGGGGGCGAAGAGGGGCCAGCACACACACAAAAACACACACACGCTCACACACTCCGAGCTGCCTTGGGAGTGATTTTAATGACCTCCGTCACAAAAGTGTCTGTCACTGATGTGAGCGAGAGGAGCCGTGAGGGGAAACACACACACACACACACACCCACATACAAACACGCACGCACTCTCACACACTTACACCCACATGCTGACTCTTTCTCATACATTCTGTAAGAAAACACACACACACAAACACACACCGGTCCAGATCACAGAGAGAGTTTTTAGCAGGCCAGACGCTCCACCACCTTGGAGAGCCCCCGACGGCTCAAACGGTGTGTAATTTATACACAGTGATTTTAAACACACACACACACACACACACACACACACACACACACACACACGACCATTTCCCAACATGCTTGAGGTCAACACTAGTGCCCACTTACTCAGGCTCAGGGATTATCATGACCGTTGAAAAATTGATCACACATCAAAGCCAAAAAAAGAAGAAATCAGGAGCCGTCAAATGTATCCATTATACATTATTGTAGGGCGAATTTAACTATTAATGATTTCTCCACAACAGCGTAATTAATGAGCTGAGAAACTAATAGTTGGCCCTACTGGGAAAATAAAATTAGACCCTGACTGCCTTCTTGCCTGCCTCGGACTCAGGGACCCACATCACATCATGAATATCAGGACTGGGGGATGTAGGCCTCACCACCACCCCACACAACACACACACACACACACACACACACACACACACACACACACACACACACACACACACACACACACACACACACACACACACACACACACACCGATTCTTTCTAATTAAACAAGGTGATTTGCATGCATGTAATGCAGATTAATATGGAAGGTGGGGGCAGTGTATGTGTGTGTGTGTGTGTGTGTGTGTGTGTGTGTGTGTGTGTGTGTGTAGGAGGAGAAGGTGAGTGTGTGTGTTTGACTGAGGTGGAGAGATGTTAATACAATGTTTGATGCTGCAGCACTGAGTTTATGATGGCAAAGTTATCATATGACCCTGCAACTTAAAAATTATGTCCAGAAAAAGATGCTTTTAAGGTCGTAATCTGTAGATGTTTTCATACGACAATAAATAAATTAAAAAAAAAAAAAAAGAATCAAATTTCCCTTCCTTAAAAAGTGTCTGTTACAATCTTCAGCTCACTGGTAGGTCTTTCTGTGGTGTCAAGAAAGTCATGTGTTTGATATTTGTGGTTCATTTGGTTTAAACACCACAAATTGAACAGTTAGTGTGACAGTGACAGCCACCGCTGCTGAACAGGCAAACAAGAAAGACAGACAGCTCCAGAATTTCAAACTTCATCAACAGAAAATGCAAGAAAAAATGACTGCGGTGCTGCATACACAGCCTGACTGACAGGAGCTGTCTGGAAAAGTGCGGCTATGAGCACTTAGCTTCGGGAAAAAATAACTGTAAACTGAAAAAATCAGGAGGCTACGAGAAGAAAATGAATATGTGAAGAGAAAACATCACAAGGAAGAAACACGCTCTTTGAATATATGAGAAGGAGCTTGTGTTAGTGTGAAAAGGATCTGAGTTGGGGGATATTGTGGGTTAGCAGTGAGGCTTTGGGGCTAAAGCCAGGCTGAAAGGCTAAAAGGCTGACGCTGTCTTCCACTCTGAATTCCCCTGACTTGCTGTCTGAGAGCACGTCCACACAAAAAACACACTCAGGCACACACACATCCATAAATTCACACAGTGACCCAACCAAAACCCTCTTCCTCCTTCCCAAAAGTATCCAGTACTGTGCACACCATCTAGAATATGTACAAACACAAACAAGCACACACACATCTTTCACACACACAATTTCTTTGCACACATAGCCCTTAACACACTCAAACACCACACACACAGCCCTCAGCGCTTATATCCTCTGATTTATGGTTGTTTAATATACAGGAATATTAAGCGCACGTAGGTGAGGATCCCTGTCGGCCGCCGGCATATTAATGGGTCCCGCGGAGCCTTGCTGACACCCTGTTTGTCATGTCGGGGCCCCGGCCCCTGCTCCGGATGCGCCCTATCCCATGCACACACATGAATACCTATGATACCTATGCATAAGTAATGGGACAGCTCCCTGGCTTCCACTGCAGGTACTGGGAGGCTGACGGAAGACAAATCAGAGAGAGGAAGTTGGAGACAGGGAGGAAATAAAAAGTGGAGGGAGAGGGATACAGAGAGGAATATATAAATACTCACATGGTGTCGCTAATTTGAGCTGAATGACTCTGTAGGATTTTGCATTAATAGCAATTAATGATTTTAGATTTGGACTGCATGAAGTGCGTGAAAACAATGGTTAAAAATAAAAATCACAGATAAAGTGACACTTCAGGAAGCCTGTGTGCATCTGTTCAGCCACTTTAAATTAAGTGAAGTCTAGGTGAAAACACGACAGCTTCAAATAAAACTGGGATTAAACACAAAAAATAATATCTGCAATTTAGTATCCAAACCTGTAAAGGAACCTGACAAGAAATAATAAATAATCAGCTTTTTCTCATTGGAGGACAACGGTCGCACGCGGTTCTTTGTTTTGTTGAAATGTCATTCATCATGACCGTCTTCCATGCAGCGACTGCCGCAGACTTTCCTTTTTTAAAGGTTATTTGAAAACATTTTGTAACTCCTGCTTCATTAAATAGCACCCAGTGGAAAGCCAGTGTCAAGCTCTCAGCATCAGAAACACCACTGTTTCGCTCTGTCTTTAAGATGATACATAAGTGAAGGAGATATTAGGCAGCTCAGTGAAGCATATGATGCAAGGCAACTTCAAGCGAGCATAAAAAGAAAATCATACCAGCGGGAGCTGTTCGTGCAGCACGCTTCATCAGCTTCAGTGAATGACGTGCTAATGGGTCCAAACCTTAGTGGGATGTGGATTGTTTTTTTTTTTCTTCTTCTTCTTTTTTCAGTGAGTCAACACTGGCAGAGATGCAACAGTGCTTACCAAGAAGTGTGTTTGTTTGTGTGTGTGTGTGTGTGTGTGTGTGTGTGTGTGTGTGTGTGTGTGTGTGTGTGTGTGTGCCCCTCACAGTAACTGGTGAAGATAAACCAAGCCTTTTCTGGACAAATATTAATAGTGCAAAGGCATTTGCTGCTAACATCACTCTGATGTGCAGGGACGTGCAAAGGCATTTCGAGGGGTTAACCCTAACCCTGCTCCCTAAGATCGAGTCATGTGATGGCATAATAGAAGGCATTTCATTTGAATCAGGTGTGTTGGAGTAGGGAAATGAAGAGCGGGGGGAGGACCAGGACTAAAGAACACCCTCTAACTTTAGCAATTACACTTATTTATGCAGCCACAACAGCAAAAACACATTTTTTTTTTTTGGTTTCCTCCTGAGGGGCAACTCATCCAAAGAGAGCCAGCGGACTGTTGATCAGGCAACTTTAGCTGAGCCTTGTGCACGTCCTTGCTAATATGTGCCTGTCTGCCTTTTCACCTTGCTCACTTCAGCTTTGAATCATTATCAAACACAGACTACAAACACAGACTCCTTTACTGCTTCCACCCTCACAGCAAACTTCAAACTGTACACACTGTCCCATTGGCTGACAGGCTTATCAACCACCAGGACAGACACTGAACAGCGAGGCGAAAGCAAACAATCAAAAAATACAGACAAAAATTACAGTTTGAGGCTATGATGTCCGGAATTCACATGTTGCTGCAAGCTGCTGTGTAATGGAATGAAAAGATTGCAGTAACAAAGCACATGACCCCAAACCTCCTTCCCTCTTTCACCGCTATCGTACACACAGTTCTTTTTTATAGATCAAATGACAGCTTCTCCCTCTTGCCTGTGGCCTTCTGGACACCTTTTTGGGCTTCTCATGAATATATGCATGTGTTTACCGGAGAGGGCTGTACATGTGTGTATGGCATGTGTGTGTGTGCTGAGGGGTGTCAGGCTTTCTGTATGGGACGTCTTTACTGGTTGTGGCAGGAGTCGGCCACTGGAGCTTCTGGCCCCTGACAGAGTGCTGCAGGGCCCGTCTTGCCCCCGAGCTGAAAGCTACCGCCAGCAAAACAAATCAAATGCTGCCCCCTCCCCGCCCGTGTCAGCTGGAAAATGACAGGCCAGGACATTCTGCCCAGCGGCCATTCACAATTAAGGGCAATTAATTACACTGCACATGGCAGGTAAAGGGAGAAGAAGCCTCCAGAAAGATTCTAGTTAGGCGGTCTTTGCTCTACTTTCACTCTCCCAGGGTCTTATTTCTTTAACACATTAACTCTTCTCAATTGCATGTGATCGTTTCAGGAGGTCAGGGGCTTTTAATTTGGTTTCATTTACAAAAGGGTGATGAATCTTGTTTCAGTATTAGACTGAGACTGCATGAATAGCAACACCTGCTCCTATCAAAAGTAAAACAATTTGTATTTTTAAAGGATAACACCGTAACTTAACCTCTCAGTTAACAAAATGATAAGTGCTACCTTCAGCTTAGTTTAAGTCCCAAATTTTACACTTATTCAAACGTGACCTTCAGGTCGCTTTATTCAATCCAAAATTAGTGATTTCAGAATGAAACTTGTAATCTTACGTGTGGAAAAATAGTTGATTTTAAATGTTATCTTTGAACATTGGAAGAACGTTTCTTGCCCTGCCGTCCTGTCACTTCTGGATAGCCGTGTTTGAACAAGCTTCTGAGCCGAGTTCAAATTAAACAAAGAGGCCTCGAAACAGCCGGCCAAAAGTATCATCATTACCATTCTCGCCCTGCCGCCAAGTTTAATATTTTATCTATTACTCCGTCTGGCATGTTTAAGTGCAAAGCAGCTACCAGATATCCCCCAACTCCCCCTGACACCATCTTAAATACTAATAAGCAATGTTGGATTTCAGCACTGTAGCAGAAATGAAAGGTTTCACTTCACAAAGTTCGAGGTATACATTTTGGAGAACAGATGTTACTGAGATATTCATTGTTAAACGTTTAAATAAATATAATCCTCTCCTTTCATACAGGCAATCATTATGTCAGAGCAGGTATTAACCATTTTTAAATGGTGGACATCTCAGTTTGGAAGGAAACTATTCACATGCAAATTGTTCTTGGAAGAAGATTTCAGTCTGGGTTTCCAAAAAAGTTAATGTGCTACGATTAACTGCGTTCAGTTGTGAATGAAAGAGGAGAGGCTAGCAGTGTCCTTTCACCAGAACGCTGGGAGAAGTTTTTAAGGCACCTCTGTGGAAGTCCAGTCAACCTCTAATTTCAGTTGCTTCGTGTTATAATTGCTTCCTCCCCAACTTTCAGGCACTATAATTGCAAACAGGTATCATATCTTGAAAAACATATGACACAGCAAGCAGAATGCAAAAGGTGCTTTTAAAAAGATGCGTTCTGTAAATTGTAGATCACACGAGTGGTGTTTGTGTGGAAACCCCAGAATAGACTAAATCTGTGGTCAACTATTCACGAAATGGCACAGAATAAACAGTACAGTATGTGTACTAAAAGAAATATTCTCCCAGGTTTACATCATTTTAAGCACAACCTGCTGTGCATTTGGAGGCCATGTGGCAGTGGTGGAATGTAACTAAGTACATTTACTCAAGTACTGTACTTACTGTAAGTACATATTTGAGGTACTTTACTTGAGTATTCCCCACTTTAGTCTACTTTATCTGTCTACTCTTCCGCAGTTCACAGACAAATATTGCTCTTTTTCCTCAACTATAGTCATTTGACAGCTTCGGTTACTGCAGTGGTCACTGCACATTTTAATTATCTTATAAAATATAATGTACTATCATAAATTAAACTACCCAACAGTACATGCTTAAATAATCCTACAATATAATATATAATAGTACATCAATAAGTATCAATACTTTTGATACTTTAAGCATGTTTTGCTAATAATACGTACTTTTTCCTACATGACATTTACAGTACTTCTACTTTTGATTGCGTATTTTTAGATTGTAACACAGCTACTTTCACCTCAGTACAGGTATCTGAATATTTCGTCCACCACTGGCGACTGGCCCGTCACATGTGCAGTACTAATAACGGCCATCTGTTCTGTCTGAGAGCCTTTGAGCAAGACACCGAACTCCCAGTGGCCAGTCTGTTATAATCATTGGCTGTTTGGACATAAAAACTCGTTCTCCTTCATGCGACGACTGTGTCCTGGTAATCTGTTTTGTAGAAACCAAAGCTTTTGACAGCCTCACATTATCTACTCAGCCAGTATTTCACTTTGAAACACTTCTGAACGTCTCTCCGTGTGCTACATCTCATCGTTACCTCATGTCTAAACTGGAAACACACTGAATTACAGATGCAAAACACCAGCAAAACTAGTGGCGTCATTCTGCCGTAAGCCAAACACCTGAACTGTAAAAATGTAAACATGTTGCTGTACCTTCTAGCTTCATGCCGACGTTGAGGCACTTTTGGAAGCGGCAGTACGGGCAGCGCTTCCTCTGGGTCTTGTCAATCTGGCAGCTCTGGTTCTCTATACATGTGTAGCGCTTGTTGTTCTGGACGGTGCGCTTGAAGAAGCCCTACGGAGAGAACCAATTAAGACGTCAACCCGCTTGACCCCTGCAATGCGATGGTAATTGGCCCATTCACACTCCCAGACAGATGGAGAGGGACAGGCTTAATGGATAACACACACACAGAATGAAGTTTGAAAGCTACACTCCAATTGATGCTTCATGGACACACACATGCAGAATACAAAGCAGGGCACGAATACACACTTTCAAGAAATAAATCGAATTTCCATCTTTGTAAAAAAGTTCCTGTAATGATGAAAACTGAGAACACAAGGAAATGATAAAATTACACCTATTTCATCAGTGGGGCATCATTTGATTCAGCTTTGGACAAACAGAAATTCTCTACATAGCTGCCTTACTGAGTGTTTTAGCTGCATTATAAACTACTTTATAAAGAGGATAAAATTTGTGTCCTGTCAAAATTACATTACTATTCTCAATATTCTCTATTCACGTCTCCAGAATTTACGAGGGAAAGCATCTTTTCAGTTCTCCACTTAATTATTGAAAAATATGAGCACAGGAGTCCAAAAGATCCAATAAATTAAATCCATAATTCACAGTTCCGGGATTACAGAGATTCATACCTGCAACGTGGAATTAATTATAAGCAGCAGCAGCGAAAATCAAACGAAGGGAAGATGGTATTAACGTATTCTAGATCCATAACCTAGGAGGAGAATCCTTAAACCTGGTCTTTAAAAAAAATAAAAAAGAACATGCTGCTGTCAATATCTCACCAAACACAAATTTAATTGACAATCTGCATTGCCTGATCCATCCCCCTCCCCTCCAAAAAAGAAAAAAAAAGAAAAAGAAAAAAAAAATCCACTGCACTCGGTTTTGGATTATCGACTTTCTCAATGCTAAAAAATCCATGCTTCAGAGAGAACTTTCTCTCCAATTTTCCATTTAGTACACAGCGTGTGCTATAAATATCTGAACCAAGCTGGATTGTAGCATGCTTTAAAAACCACACAATATCACATCTGGAGATTAAGCGGACAACATTTAACTGAAAAGCTTTCATTTGACTGGCAGCTCTAACCGAGAGTGAGCACTTGTCAGGTCTAACTTTTGTTTGTAAGAGGACTGCTGAAAGCAAATTCTGTCTCTTTCTGTTGCCATTAAAAAATATCAAAGTTTCCCATTTGCCCATAAAAAATGTTACAATTTAACCTAAGATCTGAAATCATCGCAATAATCTGGAACTGCAAGCTGTAAAGTAGATCTTCATAAAAGTGCCGTATAATTTTAATTTGATCAATTATCTGCGTAACTGGCCTTTGCTGACCTTGGAATTCCAGCCTAACAAACGGCACTCTCTCTGCACAACAGCAGCAACCAGGAAACTGCCTTTACTTAATGTCAATAGGCCAGTAAGTCCATCAAAGAACCAGGAAAAGTAGAATTCACATCACCACTCCATCTCCTCCGATCCCTGCCTGCCTTACTCTTTACATGCTCTATTGTGTGTTCTATTGACCTTAAAAAAACAACAATCCCTTTGACCTCAGCTTACTTTGCTTGCATTAATTTTACTTTATTTCTGCGCGTCAGTCTCCCAAAATGAAGCATGCAGGGTTTGAGCCTGTGCACAATGAGCACCACGAAGCCCGTTTCAGCTTGTTGTTGTTATTCCTGCAGGTATGATGTGGCACCATGTTTACTTTATGTGGGCTGGTGTGTAGTATGAACTAACACTGCGCGTGTGAATAAAAAGCATTGTGTGTGGGTATGTGTTCGGGGAGGTGGTAGGATTATGAGGGGGTTAAGGAATCTTTTACTTGTGTGATTCATGCGTTTGCTCTTTCTGTGTGTGTGTGTGTGTGTGTGTGTGTGTGTGTGTGTGTGTGTGTGTGTGTGTGTGTGCCCCTCAGCCCAAAACTGGCAACCCAACCTAAGCTCAAAAAAAATCTGACCTGAATATACTGCCTTTCTGGAGGTTGAAAAGTATAAGCAAGGGTGGGGTGAGAGCGTGCAAGGAGGGGGAAGAGGAATAGATGCCAATACCCTCGAATTAGATTCCATCAAAAAAACTCGCAAGAAATTATCAAGCATTTCCAAAATCTGATACCACAAAGTTGGAAAATGTGACTCTCACTCTGGTAGCTCATAAGAAAAACTAAAACAGACATACTTTCATTTTAATAGAAGACTTAGAATAAAATTTAACTGCTGGCTTTTCCAGCTGTGGCCAGGGCAAGCACCTCCAGTACACTGGAGATGGATTGCACTGCACAGGGATATTTAATGCCAATATGAGCCTGTAACATGTCAACAAGCTGATACACCCGCCCGGCCCTGAAAATTCCACTAATTACTGAATTGCCCGCATTTAAAAGATAATCAATGACTCCAGGTAATTATCAATATTATTCATGTTTCGACAAGAATGTGCAGCATTTCATAAAATACCTCTTCATCTACATCCTGCATGCATGCACACACGCACACACACAGAGCGTTTCTACACTGGGAAAAGCCTGTGCTGAGGCTGAAAAGCAGCAGAGATGTCACTGACGTCTCCCTTCAAGCAAGTGCTGAGCATTTCAAGGTCAATAATATGGGATAAAATCTATAACATCTGCTTTGAATAATGACCACATAGGCAAGAAATGTGCGCTGCGGCATCAATACTGCGAGCTGCAATTTTACACTGAATAGTGTTAACACAGAGACATTTGTCTTAGCTTAATTTTGTGCTGACAGCTTTACTGGGCCAACAAAAAACTCGGGTAAAGCCCATTAGCTCAGTGTTGAGGAGAGCCGTGAAAAGAAGCAGAGAGGGACAAACAGGTTGTTGATAGAGCTCAAATTTATTGCAGCAACAGTTTGCCTTGCAGTCACCTCATTATTAATGTGCATGGAAAATTTTTGCAAGCAGGCAATGCTGCTGTTCTCTTAATGAACTTGTGATGAGAGTTTCAGACAGTCGGATACGGGCTTGCGCAAACAGAGTCAGTATTATTGTGTGCTTTGCTTCCTGGGTTGAATCCTCCTCCCCTCCACCTCCTGTGTTTGCTGGTTGCAAAAATCACAAAACCCCTTCGCGTGCTTTTGAACTCCTGTTTCTTTGCCAAGCCGTTCACCGCTTTACAAAATCCTCTGACACTCACAGGAAGAGTTTGTTATATCAATTGTCACAACAATATTCGACCCCCGGCCTCTTTACCTTTGGTTTTCCTGCTATGTTAATGATGAGGAACTGAATCCTTTAGTTACACTTGTTGCAAGTCACTCTGGGCAAGAATGTCGGCTAAATGCCTAGAGTGCAAAAAAAAATTGCATCTCCATGGATGAACAGAGAGGTCAATACACTGAAATAAAGCAGCCGCAGCGAGGAGCCATAGTGTCACTATGTATGGGATGTATTTTAAAATTCCACATTGCAAAGATAGCACATTGACTTCACTGCTGAATACTGCACACACACACACACACACACACACACACACACACACACACACACACACACACACACACACACACACACACACACACACAAGATGCTCAAACCATGTTCACCCATCCTGATGTAAACACTGACATGCTCTGATGCACGACAGAAACTTCAGAATAATGGAGTAAATTAGGCAGCCACATAATTGACACTTAACCACCTAAACAAATGCTAGACACCAGTAATATCTGAGATACCAAAGCAGATACGGGTCACCATGAGGACACTTTTTGTGTGTATTGTAACCGTGTAATGGTTTTCCACTGGGCAGAGTGGGGCCACTAACCTTGCAGCTCTCGCAGGTCAAAAGCCCGTAGTGATATCCTGAAACCTTGTCTCCGCACACGGGACACATCTCGTCCAAGTCTTCGTCATATGAGTAGTCCATCATTTTTATCTGGGGTGCTGCGGAGGAGACACGGACACACAGACAGAAGTCTATTTCAGTGCTGAGCAAACTCTTTTTCCAAAAGCCCACTTTTCATCCATCAGGATGAACCACGCGACGGTACTTTTTTTTTTTTTTTTAAATTTTATTTCAAAGTTCTGTCGGACATTTAGAGGTTTAATTTGAGGAGGGGAAGACGATGAATAGTCGATTTTGGAAAGAGTTGAAAGAGCGCAAGCATTTATTTCTTCTTGTTGCCGCCTTCTCTTCTATAGTCGCTGCAGACAGGAGCCAAAAAATACAAAAAAAAAAAAAAAAAAAAGCGCATGAAAGTGAGGCTCATAAATATGCATGTATCTAAGTCGTGAAATCGCTGGGGGAAATGGAGAGATATTAGAGTTAAGGATTGGAGGAGAAAATGTTACCGCCCACAGACAAATGAAGACACACAGAGAAGCCCTTATCTCTGCAGACGAAGAGAAAAACATCCAAAACCAACTTCAACCAACAGCATTTTTCCCTCTCGAAGAATAACTCGCAATGCTCCGAAACAAATTGCTTTAATTTCTTTTTCTTTTTTCTAATGTGTTTGAGTGGCGCACAAGCAGATGCAACGTTTTATGGGACTTTCTGCGTGCGCTGGAAAAACTAGTGCATTTTACAAGCGCTGAATATGAACATTTCTCTTGTTTCCAGCGCAGCTTCATTAAGAATGAAGAGTAAACAAACACACAAATTACTGCAATTTAAAATCTACTTAAAAAACAGTGGAATTTCACATCATTTGCATATTTTCTCCATTTCATTTTATCAAGATCTAGGAATCAATATTCTAAACACGTCGGATATTATTGCGATGTATTTGCAGCCCTCCCTTGGCTTGCGAATTAGACATACTTGCATTGATAAGACTGTGTGTGACAGCGCTAAGCAAACAGTCAGGCTGACATTTACAACAGTTACAAAAGCATTTATGGTTCTAATCATAAAATAGCAGCCAGGATCAAACAGGAAAACCTCAGTGGATGTGGCTGTAAAAGTGGTAATATTTTGTCAACTGGACCCCTTCAAAGGCCTTGACATACAGGCTGATACTGCTCTGCTTCAAAATCCTCTCATCTGCTCATCTGACCTTTTAATTAGACATGATTTCTAGTTTGTTAGCGCATTGCCCTGCTGGGATCCGCGCTGCATATTCCAGCTGAAGCAACAAGTTCCACTGAGCTGCCGGTTTTTTTTTCCACAGGAGCTCAAAGCAAACTCCATTTCCGAAAATTCTCTTGCTTTCGAGCGCATAAAGGAGAGGATCTGAAAGGCCTGTTCTCATGACGCAGGACAGCTGCAGATACATTTTCAGAAAGGAAATAAACATTCACGAAGCATTGGTTGCGGTTATGCAGCGAATGAAACGGTGGTAGATTTAAAATAATAATCAAATTAGCACCTCTAGTTCTAAATTAACGCCACAAATGAAGAATATTTGTCTTTCAGGGTTTTATCCACGTATTAAAATTGCACAGTCTCTATGCTGCTGCTATGCTGAAGACCACGTGCTGACTTTGTGAGAAATTAAAACAGCATCAGGAGATGCATTATGTCTGCATTTCAAAAGATAAACATACTTTTTTTGGTGTCAACATGCTGGGGGATTGCATGCCTGCTTCATAAACAAGCGGAGGTTTGCGCAAACAGAGCGTGTGCTGGTTCCACTGCTGTAGAAGGTGCGGAAACACACCGGTCCGCAAAGTCTCTCACCTGGTTGATCTCACCTCGACGGCCACTTGCTCATGCATGCAATTTCCAAAAAAAAAAAAAAAAAAAAGCTATAATATTTGTCAAAAATACCGATGAGTCTGAGAGAAAAGCTTTCCAGTCCGAGCTACCTTGTTTTAGCCATGCGTAAAAGTAGATAACAGGCTTTCTAACAAGCCAGCCCTTGTCTTGAGTATATGTTATCAGCGTGTCATAAACCAGGACCGGGCTAATTGATTGTCCGCTTATACTGCTGTGAAATGGCATCAGGGGAATGGGGGGGGGGGGGGGGGGGGCGGAGGGGGGATTCGTGATTTCATCTTGACGAGAGAGTCAGTCCTTCTTTAAATTAAACAGATTTAAATCGGTACATAAAAAAAGATAATTTTAATGTTATGCCACAGGGAATTTTACTAAATGTGAAAACTTTTTTTCTCGGTCATAGCGACGCAGTTTAGAAACCTAATTTCACACATTCAAAGATTTAAAGTGATTATTCTCGAAATCTTGACATCATTAGTGAGATGGAAAAATGGTCAAATGTACATGTATAAATACAGCATCACAAAAGCGACATTTGGCTTCCCTTTATAATTTAGTTCAACCTGCTTTTGAAATTGCATTTCATTTTTAGGCCAACATTTTAGAAATTACAAAGGAGAAATTAGTTAAGAACATAACAAAATCTAAATTAATTTAGATTTATTTTTCACAGAATTGCAACCATTTTACAATGTCCATAAAGTATAAATCAGAGCTGAATTAAAAGACTTCGTGCCCTAAAGTTTACTGTCCCGTGGTCAATAACGAAATGAAATCTCTACAATTATACTCTACATCTTTTTTCCCCCCTTTCTGATAAATTATCAACAGCTCTGTCTTAACTGCTCTTTGGATACAGACTAAATCACGCATCAGTTCTGCTCGTCAGTACACAGACAGGTCTCCTCTGCTCCGTCTCACCGCTTTTACGCACCGGGCGCCCGCACACTTCAGGCGTGACTGACAACTGGGTACAATCACCGTTTGATCGCGAGCCAAACCTTACAGAAGTGTTTCCAAGTTTGATCTGCAATCATACTTTCTAATTATAAGGTCAGAGTAAAGATTGAGAGAAAGTAACGGAAACTTACCGTAATACCATAACGGTGGAAATTCAAAGCTCTCTCTAAACTAATGGCATTCTAATGGTTTTACACGTTCATCAGTCATTAATAGCTTACATTGACACTTATCGGTCATTAGCCTGCGCTCTCCGCAGAAGTATGTCGGGTATAAGCGTGTTCAAAACTTTTGGTGACATTGAGACACGCGCCGAGGACTTTCAGTCCGTTAACGTCCCGTAAATCGACTGAAGTGGACGCGTATGAATCTACATTGCAGTTTTAAGAGGTGGAAATGGAATGACAGCTCTTACCTTGCATATTCCTTGGCATGTGCCCCTGTTCCCCATACGATCGAGAGAGTCCCAGGGAATCAGTCTCGACTTTGGGCAGCATGTCAGCGCTGCCGGCCTGAGCTGGAGACTCCGCACCGCTCGGCGGGACACCTGGACGTGAGAGACAGACGTTCCCACAAACACGCCTCAGAGTGTCCCAAATAGCTTTATAGCTCTTAATTTCTCTATTTCTGTCTCTCTCTGTCTTCCAGTTATCGGGAAATGCTCTGAATGTGAAGCCTGATTCAAACGATTCTGTCTCCCAACGGCCGGGCTGCACAGCCGGTGCGCGTCTGCTCTGATTTGACTTCACTCATTTAATTTCTCATAATTGCATTTGCGCGACGAACAGCGATAAGAACGCAGAACTCACGCGAGTGATTCCTTCGACAGCCCACTTTTCGAACAGTTGCGCGCTGAGTTTGGGAATCAGTCTCTTACTCAAACGAGAAAACTGCACAGCGTCCGAGTTAGAAGACGATGGTAAGTTTCCTTTTAGCTTTTCCAAAAGTCTTTTTAGCGCGTCACCCGTTAAAGTGCGGCTGTTAGTTTTACTTTCAGCCTTTAGCAGACGTGTACGCGCCGCCGGGGCCGCCCTCTCCTGTGCGTAAAGACGGATTCGGTGTGTCTGTCGGACTGTCTGGAGATGTGGAGACCTCTCCTCCTCCTCGCGGCTTTGTTTACTCCGCTCTCTCCAATCCGGGGCGCATGCGGTCGTCTGACATCATCTTTCCCAGGTCCAATCAGGCGAGGAGACCGGGAAACATCGCCTCAAAACCTCCAGTTCCATCTCTCCAAAATCTCAGCTGATTAATCGCGTTAATGATGGACTTTAAAAGCGGCGAGAGAACAAGGAAATCAAGCTAGGTGAGGCAACTGCATGTGAGAGCAGACTCCCCATGAGCACACGGAGCGCGGAGGCAGCGCGCAAGGTATGTGGGCTGGAGCGTGTTCTAACAGGAGCGTAATGCCTCACACGAACGCACACGAACGCGGGCACACACGCGTCTATACTGTTAAGTTGTTGTTTCCCCCCCATCTTTAAACAGTCTGTCTGTTGTATCCATTTTATTGTACTGTTTAGTTAACCTAAATAATCAATTTTTAAAATTATGTTTCCAACGGAACCGGTAGTGACTTTCCCCCATGATCATTAAAAAGTCATAAAACATGGTCAAATACAATGTAAGAATCTTTCTTTCTTTCTTTCTTTCTTTCTTTCTTTCTTTCTTTCTTTCTTTCTTTCTTTCTTTCTTTCTTTCTTTCTAACAGGGCTATCCCATTTTAAATGCAGATGAAGGACGCAGTGAATTCTGTATCAGACCCATATGAATTAAAAGATGTAAAATAATCTCTGTAGCTTTGGTGGCTTTTGGGTTTGTTTGTTCGGTTTTGTGAAAACGTGAGCATCGCCGGCCTCAGGCTTAAAACGGCCTTTATTTTTCGTATCAAATCATCCCCCTTACGCAATAAATTATACCTTCGCCTCTGAATTATTATCAGTAATTGGCTGAGCAGGGATCAATTAGTGATCTGACGTCAGACTCGGGCTATTTAGCCTATTCCAAGTGAAATACACAAAGATGAAATGATAATACTTATGCGTCTGCGTCCCCATAAAGCCCCCTCTCCACGCGCTTCAACACGCACCCTTATTCCAGTTCAATTAAACACCATGTATCCTCATCTTCGGTCTGAGCCAGTGAGCACGAGCACGGGGAGACACAGACAAGTCACGGGGCAGACCGCCAGACACACCTGAAGGGTCGCAGAGGGCGAGCTACAGATACACACGCACACGTGGACACGCAGTCGTGTCCAGTAGTTAAAAATAACAAAATGACCCCAGAGAAATACACATTTTAATTTAATATCAACCTGTAAGATAATATTTTAGTAATAGAGGAAGAAAATGCACCACCGAGCACATCAGGGGAATATAAACCCACAGATCCTAAAATAAAACAATTTTTTTTCTATTAGACTTTTGTGTTCATTACATTATTTAAATGATTTCCTTAACGCACTTACTGTCCTTTTTTATTTTGCCTAGCATTTGTAAGCACAGCATTTAATTTCCGAGAGAAACCTTTAGAAAAATTTTAATAATTTTCTCTCCCTATTTGTCGGGCTACTCACCCAGTACAACCCGCCCAGTCCTCTAAACCTTTATTGAAAAGCAGCACAAACACGGCCAAAAAAAAAAAAAAAAAAAAAAGACAGAGAAAAAAAGAAAGCTGGCAGAATAAAAGTGTAAAACCACAGGCCTGGTCTGAAAACAGACACACACTGACCTGTTGCATTTCACTTGCACAGCATCACTTAAAATGCAGTTACACATAAATATACTTTATTATGTGCAGAACACATCCTGGAGCTTTGGTGATCAAGTGAAATTATACCACATTATCACCAGGAGACTCTAAAGTCACACTAACACTCGTGTTAGCTTTTCATCCTCTTTTCAAATATCCTCATGTGTGAGCCAGATGTTATTTCAACCGCTGAAGTAAAATTTGCCCTCTAAAACTTTATATGACTAAGACAACATTGGATATAAGGCTTTATAAATCCAATAGAAACAAATGTTTCGGTTAACAAGTGCTTTGTTCTGAAAATACAGCATCAGCTGTAACTGCAGCTATAGTTTACATGAAAGGACATATATGGTCAGCACTCCACAGAACAAGCTCACCAGGTCCACCGTGGAACTAACATCATCCTTACCACTCCCAACACACACACACACACACACACACACACACACACACACACACACACACACACACACACACACACACACACACACACACACACACTGTTTCCACTGTTTCTTCAATGTCTCCTTACCAGAAATATCCCATTTATTTCACCCCTGTTGAATAATTTCCTTCTCACATTCACCTGGATTCAGCAAAGGGTCAAACAAGTGGGATGCAATACATTAGAAATGGAAAAGAAAATACACTCAAATTAAATAAACTAAACTTGCTGTGAACTTTTATTTTGAAACGAATCGAATTCTCCTCCGGTTTATTTCACCTAGCCTCCCTTCATATAAACGCACAGATGCAGATTCTTTTTCATCATCATTTGGTGACCAGCACATCAACCACTATGTTGACAGGCTGCAGGAGCTTCCACCAATCAGCAACCATACTCTTAATCTTAGGCTGTGATTGGCTGAAGCTGGGTAACTTGCAGCCAGTAGGGGGTGGAGTCAGAGGATGACAAGGGGAGAGGACAAATAGGGCCAGGAGGCTGGGGGGGGGGGGGGGGGGCTGGGGGGGTGTTTAGGTTATAAAATGACACAGAGAGACTGATAAGGTCTTCTCTGGCAAGATAGCACTGCTGGAATGATTAACCTGTATGGAGAGAGAGAGAGAGAGAGAGAGAGAGAGAGAGAGAGAGTGCTGTGATTAAATGTAATGAGGGACAAAGAGGAAGACGGAAAGGGTAAAAGACAGGTCAGTAGGTTTGAACACGAAAAGACAGACAACAGACAAGCAAACAGCGAACTGAAGTGTTTCACAGAGGCTAAAAGACAGACAGAGAGAGAGAGAGAGAGAGAGAGAGAGAGAGAGAGAGAGGGAGAGAGAGAGAGATTCAGGAGCTTATTGCATTGGAGACAGTTTGCAGATTGAGGCGGTGAAAGTCACATCAAAAGAGAAGTGAAGTCATGCTGACACCATGACTCAAACTTTGGACTAATCCTGTGCCACGTTTCACCTCCAAGTTTGGATTTATCTGATGTGTGCACACACACACACACACACACACACACACACACACACACACACACACACACACACACACACACACTGAGTACCCTTTCAGCAACAACTTTGTTGGCTATGAAATAAATGTTCACATGCAGTGAGCGATTAAAGTGTAAAAATCATTGTCTCTCATGTAATGAGGAGCAGCTGTGCATTGTTTTTTTTTTTGTGTGTGTGGCAAGTTATGTGTGTGTGTTGCAGGTTGTATGTTTGTACATCACCATGTGGATGCCTGGTATATGGGATATGTACAGTAAAGGATTTCCATGCTGGTGTGTTTGCATGCAGGTCTGAGCATGCATGTCTATTATGAGTGTGTGCGTGTATGATTGTGCTCATGAATGACTGTATGTCTGCATGTGTGAGTGATGTGTGCTGATCACACAACAATAGTGTTGAAATTGTAACACACACACCAACATCATTAAATTATAATCAACAAGCACTTGCTATTCATAACCAGGAAATCACCCCTCCACCCCTACCCCCTTCACACACAAACAGAGATACAAACACACGCATACACACCTCTCCCCCTACCTACCGCTGCTTTCTGTATTGGAGATCTAATGTAAACAGTCACTGGCTCTAAAAATACTGCAGGAGCCAGCATACGGAGCTATGACTCACAAAGCAAAACAAAGAAGGTGGTGGAGTGACACAAACAGCATGGTGTGACTGATATAAACAAGACCCAAGAAAAAGAGTACTTCACTTTAAACTGTAAGAAGTAGATACTGATGAAAGTGGTGAGCAGAAAGTATAATACCCTATCTTAGATACAGTGAACTAAATGTCTATAATAAAGCAAAATGAAAAACTTAAAACTGCATTAACCACAACATGCTGTAAACAAGACACTGACACTGTGTCACCTTATGAAGTTAACCTGACAAAAGGAAGTCCAACGGTCACTCTCCTTTTTAGCTCTGTTTTACCCTCCACCAGCTCCTAAAGGAGATATTTGGCTCTTAAGATGCTAATGCTCTACCAAGTTCATTGTGTCTGCCTGCTGTTTGGTGCTGAGCAGGTAGTTTATCGAAGCCTTTTTGCTGAAAGCAGCTGCCTGCCACTGCTGGAAGGCTCACGACAGTGAAGATTGTTGCATGTAAAAACCGAACAAAGCAAAAACTTACATGAACAATGCTTAAACATTCCGGGAAACTACAGTGTTGAGTACATTTTATTAGCTTTTATTATTTTCTTATTATTTTGTCCGCCTTCCTGGTTCTCTCATTCTGTTTGATAACTGCTAACATTTTGCGTTAAAGCCTTCAGGTGGTAAAGTATGGGACAGAAATACAGCCCAGTTACTCTGCTGAGCCACAGACTCACTTGGTCAAACCTCTGTTGCTTCCTGCTCTCTGTGACCCCTTTTATTGTGCTGCAGTAGAACCAAAAACAGAATTTAATTTATCCCCAGGGACAAATCCTTCTGTTTCTGTGATACAACAACTGTACAACTATAAATTAATTGTTCTACTGTGGGTCATGCATGTTACTCATTAAGTGAGGCGGACAGTAACTTCTTTGATCATTGATCAAATCACCATTTTATAGTTGTCTGACAACATAAATTAAATCACAGATCAAGGGTCTTGTTTGTTCATTTGAAAATTTCAGATAATCTCATTATACTTAGCACTGGTACACAAGGCTCTGAATATAATATTGGTACAAGAAGGTCAGATAAAATGGGATGGCAGTTTAATGCCCATACTTACATATTTTCTTTACATGAATGGCAAATAATGTTAAGGTTGTGTCCTGGAATATTAATGGTTGTGGGAATCTGATGAAACGGAAAATGGTGCTTTTATATCTCGAACATAAACAAGCTGATTTAGCATTTATTCAAGAAACGCATCTTAAGGACGATGAGGCTAAAAAATTAGGGCAAGTAGTAGTAGTAGTAGTAGGGCAAGTTTTTTTAGAGGTCCTTTTCCAGTAAGAAAAATGGAGTTCTTATTCTGGTACATAAGAAGCTGATTCTCAATGATAAAGGAATTTAGGGATGCTAATGGAAGAATTATATGTCTTGAAACCATCATAAATGGCATGCAGTTAACACTCTGCAATATCTATGCCCCCAATAGAGAAGATCCATCTTTTTTTCATGAGGTTAATAGCATATTGGGGAATGCACAAGGACAAGTGATTATGGCAGGAGATTTCAATCAGGTTCTAGATGGTGTACTTGATAAAAGCAAATTTTCAGGAAGGAACCCAAATACCAACACCTAAAGATAGAGCTGCCATTCATACACTGATGGAAGACAATGGTCTGATTGATGTATGGCGATTGGTTAACCCAAAGAAACAAGAATATTCCTTTTACTCCCACTGCCACAGGTACTACTCACGATTAGACATTATTGTGATATCCCAAAACCGGATAAATTCTGTTATTGACAGCAATATTAATGCTAAGTCCCTTTCAGACCGTGCACCTGTTGAACTATGTATTAACATACACTCAGAGAATTGGACGAGGTAGATGGAGAATGAACACCTCCCTGCTGCATGATGAAGTATTTAATTTGGAACTTGCAGCAGATTTGTCATCATTTTTTGAGATCAATATGGGTAGCACAGACAGAGTAGCAATGGTCTGGGAAGCATCAAAGCTTATGTTAGAGGCAATATGATTTTTATGAACATAAATCTTCCAAACCTTTCACCTGAACAGGTAGCCTTCTTAGATAAACCAGTGAGATGAGGAGAGGTAAGAAATGCCATTCAGTCTATTAAATCAGGGAAATCGCCTGGAACTGACAGGTTTCCTGTAGAATACTATAAAGAGTATGTAGACATAATTGCTCCACTACTAACAAATGTATATGAAGAGGCTTTTCAGACTGGCTCACTCCTGCCATCTATGAATGACGCACTTATCTCACCGATTCCTAAAAAAGGTAGGGATCATACAGACCCTGCCAATTTCAGACCAATTAGCCTTGTTAATGTAGACAGTAAAATATTGGCCAAAGTATTGGCCCTACGGCTTGAAACAGTTCTACCATACATCATACATACAGACCAAGCGGGCTTTATAAAAGGTCGATCTTCAACTGATAACCTACGAAGGCTCTTACATTAAATGTGGTTAAACTCTTCCAATATAGCACCTGTGGCTGCTGTCTCCAGCAGTTCATGTGATAATTTGAGGATAATTTGGCAGAGAGACCTTGACTGTCAGATTGATGAAGATACATGGAAACAGATTGTAACTGACAATGGTAAATATATTAAGGACATTCCCAGATAGCAAAATACAGTGATTCAACGTTGAATTTTGGTGAAATTGGTTATTTTTGGTTGAAGTTGAAAAATCTATGTTTATTCAATATTTAATTAGAGCTACCATTTCAACATTTGAAAAAATGTTGTTGAATCAGCATTGTATAGATGCTGGGTTTTCAATGTTGAAATGTCAACATTAAATAGACATGGTTTCAATGTATGGCATGCTGTGGCTGTGCACCTGTGCCCCCGCCCACGAGACTTGCTCTCTCCTGAGACCAAACCAGTTCAAACCAGTCAACAGTTGGCAGCGGTTGGCAGCTTTTAGCGGCTTTTATTACCTTCGAGTGACAAAAGAAGACAAACTGGTAAGTCCTAATGAGAACACAATGTATTTTCACCAGCATGTCAACTTTGTGAATTATTACCGTGAGGTTGTAGCTTATTAGCGTTGTTAGCATTAGCTAGTGCTAGCATTCTAGGTAACGCTAGCTAACGCTAGTGTGTCCGTGTGCAGAGGCTACGCTGAGGGTTCAGGGTTTCCCCCAGTGTATTATAAGCCTGGCAGGCCACCAGACTTTACTTGCCCCCTGCCAGGCTAAGGCTACGTTCCCACCAAACGCCTCAAATCGCGCCTCAAATGAAATCGAGTCGCGCCAGACGCTCCAGTTTTGACACTGGTACAAAAACCCCTTGCGGCGTCATCGCGTGGCGCGACAAGCCCGCCCAACAACAACATTTCTTCCGCCATTTCATTCTCTCGTCGACCACGTCCATACGTCAGCACGTCGATGACGATTTCAACGCTGATAGGCTGCCGCGGCGCGTCTTCACGCGAATCCGCCGCAATAGTTCAATAATTTCAACTCGAGCGATGAAGCGATGGCGCGATGGGGTGACGCAATGAGAGCGATTTTCGCGGCCAACGCGTCCATCGCGCCGCGCATCGCGTCGCCCAGCAAAATGACGCTTCAAATCGTGTATGCTTCATGCAATTTGCCTTGTCACAGATGAAGGCTGAAAACCTACAGATGAAGGCTGAAAAGTGCTGTAATGGTCCTTTAATTAATAACACTGTTGCAATGTAGAATCAATGTAATTCCAATGCATTTATAAATGAATCAATATTGATTCTATGTTCAGATTAATTGACAATTCTACATTGTTTCAATGTTGAAAATGATGTAGTTGAATAAATATTGAATCAATGTTTAGACTGATTGAAAATTCAACATTATTTCAATGTTGATCATAACGAGCGCTTTCAATGTTACTTTCAATGTCTGACATCAATGTTGATTCAATTTTAAGCCATGACCATATCTCAATGTTGATTCAATGGATTTTTGCTTTCTGGGTTAGGAGTAAATTCCATCCATCCATCCATTATCTATACCGCCTATCCCTTTCGGGGTTGCAGGGGGCTGGAGCCTATCCCAGCTACAATGGGCGAGAGGCGGGGTACACCCTGAACCGGTCGCCAGCCGATTGCAGGGCCACATGCAAAGACAGACAAACATTCACACTCACACTCACACCTACGGACAATTTAGAGTCATCAATTAACCTAATGAGCATGTTTTTGGTCTGTGGGAGGAAGCCGGAGTACCCGGAGAGAACCCACGCATGCACGGGAAGAACATGCAAACTTCACACAGAAAGGCCCCGCCTGACCCGGGGATCGAACCGGCAACCTTCTTGCTGTGAGGCACCCGCACTACCTGCTGCGCCACCGTGCAGCCCAGGAGTAAATTCATTCAATATAAAATTCTACACCAGTACTACTGGACACCATGTAGGCTTTTCAGAGTAGGACTAATAAGTACCAACACATGCCGGAAATGCAAGACAGAGGTGGGCACATTCATACATCTCATATGGGAATGTCCTATGGTCCACCCATTTTGGCAAAGTGTAGTTAAATTCTTCGAGGCATGGGTAGGAATATCCCTGCCAGTATCTCCACGTTTATGCCTTTTGGGAGATAAAACAGAAACTCCAAAACTGATCAAAAGTGTTCATTCAGTTCTGATGGTTGGGACAACCTCAGCTGCCAGAATTATTCTGAGCTATTGGAAGGCACCTACTATCCCAACATTTAATGAGTGGAAAGCTTTGATGAGTGAAACAGCATCATGTGACATTATGTTTATAAGAATAAGGGGCAAGGGACCTGTGGCTATAGGAAGCTGGGATTATTTTATGGACTACCTGACCTCTAACGAGTAGGCTAAATGTAAAACTCTTACTAAGGGGCCTCTGTACTTTTCTTTTTCTTTTAACCAGGAACACCTAACTAAATAAAGTTAGTCTCAATAAAAACTTGCTGGCTCTGGTCTGTGCTGGCATTGACATCTATTCTAAAGAGCATTTTCACAAAGCTTGGTGTTAGGTTGAGAAAATTGCTTTTGTGTGGACAGATGGTCAAAATGGAATAGAAAAAAAAGTGCATTTTCAAAGTGTGGCCATAATTTCTGCATGACACCGCTGCCTCGTTTCTGATCATCACACTCCTCAGTATATCTTGTATCCCTTTGACTTTCTATTGTGGCCCAGGTCAACTGCTGTTACCTGCTGGCCTCCAGGTCTGAGGATGTAGACGGTCACTAGATTATTGGAGGAAACTGAGTCTGTCAACAACAAGTGTTGACATTTGGGCTTAGGAGATAAACCTCTCAAGGGATCAAACAAAAACTGTCCCTTCTGACTGAACAAAAGAGCGTGTGTTTGTGTAAAGAGGTTTCAGTGTTGCAAGTTTGCTGGTGACAGCCTTAAGTGTAGGCGCTGATGTTGTCTGTGGGGTTCGGTTATCTCCATGTCAAATGGCTGAGAAAACATAAAAGTGAGGTGAGCCGGAGTGCACACGTGCATACACATTTTAATGATTTATTCCCCTACAAAAGAAAAAAACAGGGATATAAATATCTAAATGACAAGCATGTAGTCAGAGTACTGTCAGACTTGACTGGCATCTTTGTGCTCACAGAAACTCAGATATACAGTACAAGAAGTTTCCACACAAACACTGCAGAACCAGGCAAAATTTTTTAAGATCCTACTGAATGTGTTTCATTTACATTTTCCATCCATCCATTTTCTATGCCGCTTATCCCTTTCGGGGTCGCGGGGGGGGCCGGAGCCTATCTCAGCTGTCAACGGGTGAGAGGCAGGGTACACCCTGGACCGGTCGCCAGCCGATCGCAGTCATTTACATTTTGAAAACCCAATCGCCAAGGCACACAAATGAGAATATCACTGAGAAGATAAGCCCATGCTGAACAGAAAGACGGGGCTGTTCTTCCACTCAAAAGTAAAATTTAGCTTCTATGCGTTGGGTGGTTGTGGATCAGGAGGTACAGCGGTCGTCCACCAATGAGGAAGTTGGTGGTTTGATCTCCAGCCTCGGCAGTCCACATGCCGAAGTATCCTTTGGCAAGATACTTAACCCGTGTGTCATTGGTGTGTGAATTCATATGTACGTCACTTTGGATAAAAGCGTGTGCCAAACAAACAACTGTAATTCTAATTTCAATTGTGGAATTGTGGAATTGTGGACAGTGGTTGATTGTGGAATGGGCAACATATTGATCTTCTTATTCTTATAAAGCCAGACAACATACTCATACAGCATGCATATAATGTAAATAATGTCTTTTAGTCTATTTTTCTATGGTGCTTACAGAGAGGCATACTAATTAATTCGTCTATAACATATGCTCCACGTAGCAGCTGTAATGTTGGTAAATGGAGCGGTGCAGGCAGGACATAAGAGGTTAATAAAAATGCTATGGGCTACTGTGACATAGAACAGGTCAAGGCTTGGCACTTCCACATGTCTGATAAAGTGTCAATCACACCAGAGTGAGGGATGGTACCCTGGGTGGCAAAGAAAAAGTGGAAGGAGAGAGGGAAGTGAGTGAGGGAGGGAGGGAGCAGAGGACTACCCTGTTAATGTTTCTGACAGAAGGAGGGGAGAGGAGAAGAGGATGAAAGAAGAAGATCTGGACAGAGCCAAATGTCCCACTAACATCTCTGACAGAAGGATGAGGGATGGTGGGGGAGGGGTAGAATAAAAGGGGAGGACAGAGGGAGCTGCTATAGGCTCAAAGACCACTGATGTGTCCAACATGGGGACGGAGGAGATGCAGATGGAGTGCAATAAATGCTGAGGGATTTTTCTAGCTGTGCTGAACACCAATCAGAAGATAAGAATGCTGATGTGATGCAAAAGCCCAGATAATGTTTTTTTACCTCCAGTGCCAACTTTTACTTTATTTTATTTTTTTAAAATGCTCTTTTCTACAACATTTGTGTGTGGCAACTACATTATGCATGGCAAAGGTCAGGGAAAGTTCATGGTATGGCAAATAAATTATGGTCAAATATGATCAGTGTTGGGCAACTAAAACACTTTTAGATTTTAAGATTAGAGGGTTTGAAGTTTGAATCTAACAGTAAATCACAAGGTGCTGAATTGTTCCATATGGGCAAAATTTGGAGGAAGACTGGCTGAGGAATAGGTGACTAATTAAAACAGGAACCTGAATGAATGAGTGGAGGAACGTAATGAACGAACATGTTTTCATACAGGACACAAAGGTCACTGAATGGTCTGAAGTATAAATAAAAGACGACACAGACACCAGATCTCCATCCATTTGAACACTCATGGGAGACTCTGCACATCCAGCATTAAAACACCAGATCAGCGGATATCTTTTGGAAGAATTGTGTTTTAGACTAAAGAATCGTGCCCACAGTGCAATGAAGCTGTTTTGGCTGCTGGCCTTTCCTAACATTTTTTGTGTTGGTATTCAATTCAATTCAATTCAATTCACTTCACTTCACTTCACTTCACTTCACTTCACTTCACTTCACTTCACTTCAATTCAATTCAATTCAATTCAATTCAATTCAATTCAATTCAATTCAATTCAATTCGTATAGTGCCAAATCACAACAAAAGTTGTCTCAGGACACTTTCCATATAGAGCTGGTACAGGCCAAGCTCTTTTATCTACAGAGACCCAACAATTCCAACAATGAGCAAGCACTTGACGACAGTGGCGAGGAAAAACTTCCTTTTAACAAGCAGAAACCTCAGGCAGAACCAGGCTCTGGGTGGGCGCCATCTGCCTCGACCGGTTGGGTTAGAGAGGGAGAGCAAGAGAGAGAGAGTGGGACAGACAGACAGAGAGAGACAGACAGACAGACATGCAGTCACAGTAACAGTGACAGTGGATGTAATAACAGTAGTAGCAGTTGCAGTGGATGTCAGGCAGGGCCAAGGCAGGAGACGTAGCTGTAATCCACAATGCAGATTAAGCCACTGCCCATGGGAACCTGTGAGACGACAAAGCACAGAGGATTTACCATCTAAGGACCTCATATTTAGACATGAGAGACGTCAGTCTCCTCCTGGGAGAAGTTTGGGCATCGGACACTTTCCTGCGGGCTCAGTCATCCTTGAAACTTGCCATGCGCCTCACCAGCAACGTTTTTAAAGGTGAGGCGAGGAACTGGTGTGATTGGACTCGGCTGTGTCAAACCCACTCCACGCCTTCTCCCCTCCCTCTTTCCAAGTTGCGCCACTGGGTGGGACTGAGATGAGAAGGGGGAATAGTTGCGCCGGCAACACAGTGCACGAAAATACCAAGGTCTGCACCGCCACACCCCATCGGCGAAGCAGACCTGACTTTGCATCATACCTGCACCACGCCAGAGGTGAAATCAAAAATAGAGCCTGAAGAGTCATTAAAATCGGTCAGAAGAAGTTAAGATGTATTTAAAACCACAATCTCTTAAAAAAATGAAATTGATCATGAAGTTGAAACTACTTAAACACACACAGGGCAGAATGTGGACTCACGGGCAACTTCTCTCACTAACTCACACTAACTTGTTTTTACAGTAACCTTTGTTTTTGATCTGACCACATTATACAACCCAATATTCATGTTCATCCTCTTGTTCGCAGTTTTCCAAACCTGGTTGCAATTATTCAACACCTGAAAAACTAATGACATTCCCATCAGCCTCAAATGGAATAATGAGCTAATGTTAGCATGCTAACACCCTAAACTGAGAAGATCAGCCTGGTAAACATATTAAATGTATGCTTTCATACTCAATAAATCAATTGCCACTTGTAGGGCTCCTCTGTAACCATGGCTGAGTGAACACTTCTATCAATGTCAAATGATGGTCATTGTCTAATTTTGTCTTCCCATTAAAATGAATTTGTTTGTTGTTCTTTTCGTGTTTCCTTTGCATTCTTGACATTGAATGCATTTTTACAAAGTTTGAAACTAGGCTGTCAGATAAAGAGTAGAAAGACAATGCGAGACAAGATTAAACGATCAGAGAAGGCAAAGAAACAATTAAGGTCTTGTACGGAATATAAGAGGGGGTTGAGAGTGTGAGAAAGCACACACACACATATATAATTCATCGTAGTATAAACATTATGCCCGGAGAATGTCCAGAAATATATGCTGCGGTAACTGTGTGACTCACACAACCTAACCACATCTCCATCATCTCACACACGCGCACACACACACACACACACACACACACACACACACACACACACACACACACACACACACACACACACACACACACACATTCATACACAAAGTCCGGCATGTCCACAATGATAATTAATCTGCCTGCTTCTTGGATCTTTTCCAAGCACTTCTTTAGGAACAGAGGCGTAATTGTTATATCTACTGTCAGACTGCTGCAGCATTGACCCTTGACTTTCTTTCTACTTGTTCCTTTAATGTGGGCCATTCAGAAGTAACTACCGTTGGACAGACTGTAAATGAATTTGTAAAGGAGCATTAGGCCAGAACCCAAAATGTCAAATCGGAAAATGAGGATATGAAAGCATTTTCCTTTTCACAATACAAATACCAGACACCACGGTCCATTTCAGGTTATGCCCTTGTGTAAAAGGAATGCATGCTGGGATCCGAGAGCTGTCGTGCCACTTTAAAGACCATAGGTTTTCCTTAATATATGAGAAGGTTCATTGAATAGTGGGCATACACTTAGATACATGTATATGACCCCACAAACACACACACTTACACAAACACACACAAGCGGGGAGTGACTGCTAGATCCATTAACAGGTCATGTAACAGTCATTGTTCATTGCTTCATATAAACTCCTGTTTTCAACAGCCAGCAGGAGGAACAATAGTGGTCTCCAACACGGTCAGGTGTCGCCAAACCAACCACAGGCTGAGGTCTCTGTGGAAATATGGTGTTTATGTTTGTGTGCGTAGAGTCTGTGTTTATGATGTCATGTGTGCATGGATTAATAACTTGGAATAATAACACACCTTATCAGCTCCCTGCACTCTCTCATCTGTCGATGTTTGTTTACAGGAACTAGCGTTAGCATCGTCAGGTGAAATTCAAAGGATTGCATGCTCTAAGGCTGAAGTTCCCAGAGGTGACTGCGAACGTCAAAAACAGCTGTAGAAGGAATTTCAGCTTATGGCATTGTTCTCCGCAGACAAGCATGCAGTTCCTAACATGCAGGTTTAAGTGCGACGTTTTACTCCACAGCAGCTGTCATGGACTGTCCTGATGATGCACAGTTGGCAATATAAACATAAATTCCTAAGAACAGCACTGTTCTGTTTGACTTTTTATCCACATGCAAGTATTGTCTTTGTCAAGTCAAAGTCCAATATCATTTCTGAATTTAACTTATTGAATTAGCCTGAATTTCCAGCTGAAAAAATATTAGTGTGGGATTCAAACAGCTAGTGCTGCAGCAACTGGCCGGCTGTGCTCATGCGTGACACTGAACAGGGATTCAAGTGGTCTCCAGTTTTCATTCTGTCAAATCCTCACATTCGTGTGTTGACTGCTTAGCTTTTCTCCATGAATAGCTTTGAGGGGAAACTCTAAAAATGTGTTCTTTAATCAGCAGTAGTGTCCTTGTCCACCTCTTAATATAAACCCATATGTTCAACATACACATGGTCTAATTCCATCTTCCTCTTTGGCTGTTGTCTCACATGGCTATGCAATATGGTTGAACTACACGTCATAGTTTGTTGGAAGGCTTTAAATGTCTCCACTAATTTCAGCTCTGAAGACCTACAGGGAAGCCCAACTTCCTACTGAACACACTGCAGGTGGTATGGTATGAATCTAACAAAGAACTGACTTTGCTTTAATTGTGCAGGTGAGACTATCATCAATAACAACAAAATAAACGACTAAAAGCCACATTAAGGTGCCAGTATACACCAACAGAAGAGCTTGTCGGATGGTTAGACAGCATCTGAAGCCCCCTGTCACACCTTTCTGACATTGAACTCGGGTGTCAGTGTGCCCTTTAATCTCCACCTCCTTTCTGTCCATTTTATTTACTCCCCTTGTTGCGTAGCTATTCATACCAGCTGAACACGCTTTTCCTGCTGTAGTTGGCGGGCTAACCAATGGTTTTCTAGCGAGCCCAGCCAAGCTAGCAGTCCAATAACTCCCAGAGTTTCTCTCTATGTTCTCACTGCTGTTCTGTTTACATTGTATTTTCAACGTTTCGTTCAATCAAAGCTTATTAAAGAGGGAAAATAAAACTATCAAGCTTGTTAATGGTCAGTTAGCAAGCTTGCTGGCTCATTAGCTTAGTTCAGGTGCTGATGGAACAATAAGTTCACACAGTAATCCAGACCGAACTACCCCAAAACGCAGCAGTATAGGCATTCTGTGGAAGTTGGTCATTACGACCCATGCTTACATTATTGCTAGGCTCTATAGTAGTTATGATGGAAGCAAAAGAGGAAGTCATGTGATGTAGTATAAAGAATGACAAAGTCCACACAGGGAGGAGGTCGTCTTTGATGGAGGAGTTTTAGCCAGGAGGCTGCTGTTCATTTCCTGTGTGAAACCAAAACCCATGCTGACTAATGTAAGATATGAACGTAACTGAATTTTTGCAACGTACAAACTTATTTTAACACAAGCCAGGATCATTTTTACTCCAATGCTGAAGGTTAAATAAAAGTGAACGGTGCAACAGCTAATAGTTTTGTTTCCTTCCTCTACCTTACACCCTCAAAGGTCGGCACAGTGACCTCTGATCGCAGCAATTCCATCAGAATGAAATGATTTCACTAAATTTCGCAGTTTGAAATCGTGGTGTGTCGAGGCCATAAAGTGAAGTCTAACTTGTCTTCCGCTGAGAAAATAAAATGTCATTTTAAGACACTATTGACCACTGTACCTGCAAAAATATTGAAATGGCACGACAACAGCTGCTTAAATGTAAGGCATCATAAGGCAAAGAGTTTCAACAACCATTCTGGGGACACACAGATTCACTGACTCTTGAATTAGCAGTAGGCTGAGGCAAAATGGGTACACACAGGAGTAAACTATATCACTTTATCACCAAATATTAATGGAATAGTAATGGAACAAGCATCAGAGTAATGATATATAACAGAGAATCTTTGAAATGATTTTTCCATCAACCCCATCATTCACATTCTCTATGCAGACTTGAAGATTTGAAGACAACAAGGACAAAATCTTCTCACCGGGACAGTTTCAGGCACCAGGTGAGTGTGCGGTCATTCATGACAGAGGTGCTCTTATGCACACAAACACACACACACACACACACACACACACACACACACACACCTGACTCTATACACTCTCTTCTCTATTCACATCACTGTTAATATAGGTGAATCCTGGGTGATTGTGTGGGTTGTTAACAGCTTTACTCTTCTGTCTGAGACACAAACACACACACACACACACACACACACACACACACACACACACACACACACACACACACACACACACACACACACACACGTCGACCCTGGGGTCAGTGTGCGGTTGGCTGTAACAGTGTGGATAGTGAAAAAGTGTGTGTGAGAGGATGGACTGCTTTTACTCTCTCTGCCAGTAACACACACACACACACACACACACACACACACACACACACACACACACACACACACACACACGCACACTCACACTCACTCAAATAGTAGTGGCTGGTTGACTGTTGTCTGTGGTCGCGGAGCGGTCAGTTGTGACAGACACATCGTATCCCCTCTAGCTGACCCTTGGCAACAAACACACACACATACATATATACACACACAGACACACGGACAACTACACTCAATGGACCATTCCCTTCTCCCTTTATCCAACCCCTGTCCCTCTCTACAAACCTGCCATACCATTCACCACTGCGCTAATGGCACAGAACAGCTAAAAGGCCATCTAAGAAACACACACGTCCACCTCTGCCAACATGCATAACATTAAGATGTCATTTTCAATAGCTTCCCATTTATATTTTATGCATCAGGCAAAGTCTCGACTTCTGTTGCAGTCCTCCTCATCAATGAGAGCTACTGTATGTAGAAACTAATGAGTTTTATTTGTAACATTTTACTGTAAATTTTAGGTATGAGTGTTGAGCATGAGTGTACTAGCAACCTTGCAAAAAATATTTGTATGAGCAAGAGTTTACAGTTTATTTTTCAGATTCACTTTTGCTTCTAGCATAGCTATAAAATTAGTATAAATCAACATGTGGGATAATATTGGGTTTTGTGTTTATCCTTTAGGGTCTGAGCAGGAGTTTCTTTTCAAATCCTAAATTTGGCATATTTTTGAAATCCTATACAGGACGAAATCCCTCCAGAATTACTAGATTCTGACTTTGACACTATGCCTAAGTCTTACTTTTAAAACACTGTTTTTGTGTGAAAATGATTTTGTCCATGCTAGTATTTTCATTGTGGAACAAAAGAAAAATGGCTAAATCTCTTCCTTCCTTATCCTCTTTTTCAGTTAGCATGTGCATGACAGGTGATATATAGTAGTAAGAAGAGGGACAGATCCTCCTCAAATCACTATTTTATGATTGTGGCATCATCTGACAAAATCCAAGTAAATGCAACACATAACACACTACCTGACCATCAGTGGGCTTACATAATCATTTAGCCAAATGTCCCTTCCCTGCATACAGTATAACACAAAGCTGGAATTTTAAGATTTATACGTTATGAAGACTGTTTCTGGAGGATTTCCACCATATTGCTCTGGCAATCACCACCAAGACGAGTCCTCTCTGCACATTCATCGTTCTTGTGAACATTTCTGACCTAAATCCTCCACTGCTCCCGAGTTTGAAGGGCTAACACCTCCAATCAATGTGTTGGTATTCAATTAGGGCAACTATTGTGCTGTGTCATTCAGAGAATGGCTAATAAAGCCTAATTGCAGTACAGAGATCCATAAAGTCAGGCAGGTGAAGAGGCCGAGAGAGCTGCTTTATGGGTTTAAAAGGGGGTGGGGGTGGGCATTGTTCTCCAATGATAAAGCCCCACTCTAGTCTGTGTGTGTATGTTTGCCTACCTCTCTGTGGAGGCCTGAAGGTATAATTTTTGGTGACGTGTGTGTCTGTGTGTTTGCTTACCTCTAAGTGACAGGCTGAAGAAGTGGGTGATGTGCAGGTCACTTGTTCATTATGACAGCTTGTGTGTGTGTGTGTGTGTGTGTGTGTGTGTGTGTGTGTGTGTGTGTGTGTTACTGCGTGTGCTTAGACTTAATGGAGAGTAAATACAAATATCCTAACCATTAACTGTGCCATAATGTTTGGTCATGGAGACACTAGGAAGCATTATCTATGGCCAGTTCCTCTCTTTGACTGAAGGAATTTGGTTCTGGAAATTTATGCTCTTCCGTTCTTTTCTTTTAATCCTCCACAACTGAAACAAGAGGTCACATGGGCACATGGATGATGGAGGAAGGGGGTTACACTTTGATTAAGCATAATCCATCACTGATGGATGGAGTTGTAAGAATTCTGTCAAAATCTAATTGAAAAAGTCACAACTCTTGTCATAATTGCTAATATTATGTTTTTTTTAACCCCCTGTATGACAGTGTTACACAATGTTAAAGTCACAGCAGTCAGGAGATCCATATAACTTACTTAAATATTATTTCGTCCACATGTTTTTTGGTGAGACCATATCAGATTTCTATCCAATTCAACACCTTTTGCATTATCAGATCCCCAAATTTCCCCAAATAATCAAAGGAATGGTCGTGCTCATAGTTAAATCACCTTTTGACAAAATTCAGAAACCCTTGTCAAATAGCAAGTTCTAAAATTATGTAAGAAAGCTTTCTAACTTAGAATTTGATTTAAATCAAGTAATTCTCTAATTGTGACCCAACTGATGATGAAGGGGCTATTTGTTTGTTGCTTGTTTTTACCACAGCTTGTTTCAAGTTTCAACAGTGAAGCAGTCATTGGCAATGAAATTCTTACTTCTCAGGCTCCCTCCAACAATGCACGATCAATTGTGCAAGAAGGAAATCACAGATTTGCTAACGTGTGTCTTAGGGGAATAGAATATAAAGAGTGTTCCCACTGAGGCCACCTGACACTAAATAGAGACTCCTTTTTAATGGTTTCTTATGCAAACATAGAAAAACAGGGGCATACTCATGAACGGCAAGAGTAACTATGGCAGATACAAAAGCATAAAGACAACTGTTCATAGCATCAAACACTTGCTGTCAAACACACACAAAACAAAATGCCATCACATTCATATGGAGGCAAAACTCCCAGAGCAAACATGCAGTATTTATGGATTTACATAAACACTCGAGAAGTTACTCCCAAATATTCAAAAACACTGCATCCTTTTCGCTTTTTTTTTTTGGAGCCAGCTTCTTGGCGATCAAAGAATCCCTTCAGTCTTTTACTTCCCTCAGAGAATTGTTCTGAACACCTTTTGAAACAATTTGGTTGAAACCATTTGAAAAAAGTGACAATTTTCTGTATTAATAAAAAGATACTGCCATTTGCAGAACAGTAGTCACATGAACCAGGGGCGGGGCGTGTGGACAGGCAAGCCAGGCAGTTGCTTGGAGCCCCCGGCCACTTATTTACAACAATGATTATTGACAGGACTGGGCTTTCAGGGACCTCTGTTGATCTCTGGACCTCACTTTGAGAACCACTAATCTGTTTTTTTCAGTATTCATCTCAAATGTCCCAGAAATTGTGCATTTATGTGTGCAAAAACCAAATTTTTGTGGCATGCAAGGGTGGGTTTGGGGCCCCAGGGATTTCTTGCTTGGAGCCCCAAGAGACCCTAGCAACGCCACTGATCTAAACAATAAACTTGTCATTTTGATAACGACTCTCTGGACTAGATCCACACATTTAGAGATGCCAGATGATACTAAGATATATAATTCTCTCCCTATTTCTGCTTTCTGGTCTGGCAGCAGCTAATAGCAGCATTAGAAGCCCCTTTAACCTAAAGATCACCAGTTTGATACCTATAATGTCACTGTGTCCACACAACAGCCACACTGTATGTCTCGTTGAACTGTCTTTGATCATCTTCCTGAGTCCTCACCCACTTACTCTGGATAAGACAGTCAGCTAAATGCCTAAAATGAAAAATGTTACCTTCCCTCCTGAAAGTAATGCAGTCATTTTACAGTCTCAGCTGACATGAGGAATGGAGAGAGGAGGTTGGCCAGCAAGTTTTCTGACAGAAGTTTGGACAGAAGGAGAGTTGAGATGTGGGTTCATTTTAGCTGGATGGGGTCCCTTCTGCACTGAATCATTTAGTCAGCCAGAGAGTTGGTCAGTCAGCCAGTTGGTGAGGCAGCCGTTGAGTTCACAGCCTGTCTGTCTGTTGATTAGCCAATCCAGCAATTAAGATTCAGTCATTCAACCAAATGGACAATGGCTTAGGGAGATAACAAAAGCTTGATAGTTGGCTGACAGGTAAAAATCACTCAGCTGATGAGCCACCCAGTAAGTCTACCAGACATCCAAAGTCAGTCAGTCTGTCACTTAGTTAGCCAATTAATGCAACAGTTGTCCATCCAGTAAGTCAGTAAGTCAGTCTTAGTCACTTGGTCAGTTGACGTTTTGGCAAGTCTATCTGACATCCAGCCACTCAACTCACCAATGTGCCAGCCGTTCAGTTTGTGGTACAATTAATCAGTTAGCCAGCCAGGTTATTCTACCAGTAATACAACCAGTCAGCCAATCAGTTAGCTGGTTAATGAGTGAGTCAGTCACCAGTCAGCCAGCCATGCAGCTGGCCTGCTAGTCTGTCTGGCGGGTTCCAAAACAGCCAAGTAAGCCTTTTGTATATTTTCAGAGTAGTGCAGGCAGAAGTGTGTGTGTGTGTGTGTGTGTGTGTGTGTGTGTGTGTGTGTGTGTGTGTGTGTGTGCGTGTTAGAGAACCAGACAGAGAGGAAACAAGTGGTACATTTCATGTATAAGCTGCACCCCATGTACATATAGTACAGTACAGTATGTGCATGTGTGTATCTGTGTGTACTTCGTTGTGGACCACCCATTGGTCTGAAGCGTCTCTGGGTGAGGCCTGGACCTGGATTAATTATGGTCCCTGTATGAGGTGGTTTTGTGGCAGGTTGGGGGGGGTGTTACACCTGTGAACTCCGTCACTGCAAACCTCCAGCCAGCTCCCTGACATGGGGCGGTAGGTATGTTGGCCATGGTGAAAATGACTCCCAGCTTTCCCCCCCTTTAGGCCCAAGGGGGAAATCTCACACATATGGTTCATATACTCATTTGTCCAGAAGTGAAGAAACATCAAGAAAGAAATCCAGATATGTTTTTAGGAATGAGAAAATTCTAGCCTTCCAGCTGGATTGGGAAGTGAGAGCAATTTTCTGAGAAATGCAGTCCCCTGTTGTGGAGATATATAGGAGCTGCCCTTTACTGGGACCCCAGCAGATATAAATGGCGCTTCAATCTCGTCTCCCCGGCAGTGGTTCTTCGGGCGTTACTGAGGGTTTGAGGCGTTTTACCTCGTGCCGATGCCAATAAATCTGTCACCTGGTGGAATCCGTCTCCGGGCCCCCAGTCGGAGGGAACAAATTGTGGCTTTGAGTCAGAGGGGGTGGTGGAGAGGCAGGAGGAAGAGGAAAGGACGGAGGGAATGAGGGAAAGACAGTGAAAAAGAGAGAGGGAGAGAGAAGTGACCTGTCAGCCCAGCCCATTCATCATCTGGACAAAATGGTCGCCTTCGTCCTTTTCCGCTGACCCGCCAAAACATCCTGTGGTAAGCAAGTTTTTAGGTGACGTGTAAGTGTGTGTCATAGGGTTTCTTTTTCTTTTGTTTGCTACCTTTCTCTGACCTCATCAATATTACTAACATTTCCTTGTTTTCCTTTTCTTGAGTGAAAAATGAATACAGAATCTCCGTGCTTCCGTTTTTCATCTGGCGCAGCATGGACGGGTTGGCTGTTGCATCTTCTCCCATGGCATCAGCATTTCAGAGCACACCATGGGTTGGAAATAAGATGAGGTCATTGAAGGTTGGCACTAATACACAGTCAGAAAAGTCGTGTGTGGTATTTATAGAATGCGGTGAGACGGCTTCAGTGGCCACTCTTAATTATTATTTTTTACGTACAGCAGCAGGCCCCATCATCTGACGTTGTGCAGTTGCGTGTAGCTATTAAAAGTTGGCATGCTGTGGACCACATTAATGAGGACCTCCAGTTGGAGCGGTCAGGTAGAGTTGGGCCTGTGGCGGCCAGGAAGCTGACAGCTTCGTCCTCTGGAGAAAATGGTGAGCCAGTTTGGGTTTGGCAAGACTGTGTGTGTGTGTGTGTGGGAATTGTTCATACTCATATGTTTTAATATGGAGACACAGAGCACATTCAAATGAATGGACATGGATGCAAACCTGAAACATGGAGCCGTTCTCACACACACAGATGAGGAGACACATGCACAAAACAGACAAATGCAGAAAAAAAGGTCTGACATACAAACAAATCCAAGGGGACTAAGTTAAAAACTAAAATTTGAAACCCCTCACAGTTAAGCTTCTTAAAGTTCTCATTACACTTAAAATTGATTACGTCAAACGACGTCTCATCTGATCATGTCTTCAGCCAAAAGTGTTTGGCTCTGAAAGGAGGACAGCACCCATGTTGCAGTGTGTTGTACACAGAAAAATGGATGGAAGTAGTTGTGTATAGATTGAAAAAAAGAGACCTAAAGAGAGAACTTAAAATCCTACCTACTTTCTCTAGCTCAAGTTAGCTAAACTATTATTGTTGACACTGATTTTCATGTAGCCCAGAAACACCAAGATGGACTACATTCAGATTTGGGGTCAACAGAGATGGATATATGTTGTAAACTGTAAATGAAAGACATATAGGAGACACTTGAAATGACAAGTGGTAATAAGAGTCTTGATGTAAGATGTTTCATAAGGCACTTTGTTTGAAGTTAATTTGAAAATACATTTAGATGTTGTGTTGTTACCATGATGTCATGTATTTGTAGTGTTAAAAAAAAAATCTATATACCTTTTTCTACCTTTCTCTTGCAGTGTGAGCAGGTTTTTTCCTGCTGCTGCTATTGTTCATCATCCTCAATAAGAGTCAGCCAAATACGACATTTTCAGAGACGAACTTTGCTGCTTATGCTGCTGTATTTTCTCTCTACAGTCTGCCCTGCAATGTTCAACATGTACAGTAAACCATCTGAAATGGAGAAGCTCAACAAATAAAGGATGACTGCATAAACCTAAAGCAAACCATCTGAATCGCATACACTTCCAAACAATATGCCATATATCTCCGCATCCATATACAGTGTGTGATGACTGATGGACTTCAGTGATGGCCTGTCAATAAGCAGCATGGGCAGGAAATAAAGAGCCCCCCCTTTCCCCAGTAGGCAGCAACATAAAGAGAGGTGGGGTGGTGGTGAGGGTGGGGTGAGCAGATAGATCATAGTAACAGCCAATAATAAATGGATCATGCTTCTATGTTTTTAAAGCCAGTGGCAGCTGTATTGAATGGGAAACCTTGTGTGGGGGAGAAAATAGAGGTTTATTGATCAGAGACAGCATGTCGGGTGGAGTGGTTGTGGGGGCGGGGGGTTTGAGGCCCGTCGACCTCCAGGAAAATGATGTTCTCTCTGAGTTTTCTATTTCATAGACAACCAACCCCCCACCCCTCCGCACGCACTTCAAGTCACTTATTCCTATTCGCTCCCAACACACACACACACACACACACACACACACACACACACACACACACACACACACACACACACACACACACTGTTTTGAATGGATGGCTGGATAATGAGGAGGCCTCTATAGGCTGCGGCAACGCTGCAACGCGGCAGCGGTTCTTCCAGATGTTTGTTTGTGTTAAAGGTGAGGTCCAGTGGGGATATTTTTGCACCCATTTTTGTTATTGTTCTTGTGGTCATTCAAAGTGCTGCAGAATACTGAAGTGAAAACTTCTACAGTGCTATCTGGCCTCAGAAAAGAGTTCCACTCTCCCTCTGTCATTGCTCACCGCGCATAAAATCAACTTTGGTTTGAGAAAGTTTATTAACCTTTCTGGAAGTGTGAATACTCAAATACGGTGCAGCTAGCATAGCTCACTGCAAACATGCTAGCTGGCATACCTTGCTAATCAAACCGGTTTTCAGTCAGTGTGGCTAATGATCAGCTTCTTGCCTTATTACTGTATTCAACTGTTATTTTATCAAGGACACATCATAGTCTTTTTTTCCACCTAAAGGTAAATATCATGTAAATATCATGGCTAATCCACCATTGCTGACTACCTTCTACTGTTTCACTCACTGCAAATGGACTCCTACATTATATTTTCGTTGTCCACATTCACTATTTGGCCAAAGTACCTGACCGAAATACTGTAACTGGGCAGACAAACTATGTTCAAGTCCATCACTTTCTCCCCTACATGATTTGATTAAAAAACGTTAGGCGCCACACTCCCTCCATAAAACATTTGACACACTGATGGTGTGGTGGCGATTTGATTTGCAGAAATGTAGGTATTTATTTTCTCAGTTGCCCTCGCCAAGCTCAAATTCCGAAAAGGATTTTCTCTCATTTGTCTCTCCTTTCTTTTCCTGGTATTATTTTTCAATCCTTTTCTCTCCCTCGCTCGCTCCAAAACCCCAGTCGCATGCAGACTGGGTCACTGACCAATTTAAACAGCGAGGTTTTCGGCAGCTAAACGCCGGCTAGCAGGAGTGCTGTGGTCTCTGCAGTACTTTGTCTGTGGCCACACAATTAAGGATTTAGGTGTGGCGATAGGAAGAATGTGGAAATTGGATCCTGGCAGCCCACACCCTACTAACTCTCTGTTTTTTTCTTGCACTTTTTCTTTTTCTCCACCACTTTCCTCCTGTCCTCACTTGTCTTTGTAAATCTGCATCTCTCTAGCTTTTACTCTCCCTCTCTTTATCTTTGCCCCATCCCTTACTGTCTGTCACTCCCTCCTTCCTCTCCTCACCCTCCTGTCTCATCCCTCCTTTTCTTCCCAAATGCAGTATTCCTCTACTCGTGCTTCCTCTCCTCATCCCCCTACACTTCCTTTCTTCTTTCAGCACGTCTTTCCCTTTCTTTCCTCCATCACAATCCCGTTGTTTTACTCTCTCACCCTCTTCCTGTCTCAGCTGCACATTAAACAGACGACTCCGCTCATCTGTCTGAAACAAACTGTTAGGTTTTCCTCTTTTCTTCCACTTCCTCTGCCCACAGACACTAAACATGAAAAGAGAGAAAGAGGAAGGTATGGTGGGAGACAGAGGGGCGAGGCGGAAGTTAGATTATGTACATTCATTTTAAATTGCGAAAAGGGCGAATGTATAGGTAGAGAAAGCCCTGCTGGAAAATAACAAAGTACTGAGTGATTTCTTGCATCCTGACTAATCAATTTTATTTAAGAATAGCTCAGTTGAATCATCTCACTACACTTACAGATAACTGGTTTCTGTAATTTTGCCTGGGTTGATTGATTGCAGATTGTTTCTCTGCATTTACTGAGATTAAAGTCAGTGCACTTTAAAACAGGTTTCTTCTTTCAAGGTTTAATTTCTTATATCCTGAAGTGAGGCTGCCAAGTCTGGCTGAAACATAAAATTGCTTGCCAAACTTGTCATTTCTTTGCCATGTGAAAGGAAGGGAGTGAATATTTATACAGCGCATTTGTGTAAAAGTGTTTCTCTCTGATGTACCCTATCTTACCAAACCGCACACACACACACTTTTAACATGTCATCTGTAACCTGTGCAACAGCAATGGGAACCTATCCATCAAACAGGACCTCACTGGGGCCTTCCTGTTATAGCATTTTTGTGTGTGTGTGTTCACCACAGAGTCACAATATGTTGAAACAGATGCAGATTTAAACTTATGACAGTTCAAAAAGGAAAAAATTAAATACTAATGTTGCGTACATACACATAAGACATACATGCATGTTTTCATAGATATGTAAGTAAACATATTTTATATCAAATGGAAGCATATGCAGACACAGACACTATGATACATTTATGGAAATGTATAAGCACAGGTATGAATAGATATAAAAAGAATATAAACAGAGTGATACACATACATAGACACATGCAACACGTGTGTGCGCGCGCGCACACACACACACACACACACACACACACACACACACACACACACACACACACACACACACACACACACACACACACACACACACAGCTTATAACTTGAAGGCTCAAAGGGACTTGAACTGAACCTCCCAAATTCATCACTTGCTGACAAAATGCTGCCTGGAAGAAGCATTTCCAAAGAAAACTCCAACATGGACCGAACAAACTGCTTCAGCTATGACTTATCAAACCCACAACAAGACCATTCTGCCTTTTGACCCATAAACTTTCCCCATTATCCCCCAGACTGTCACCAACTTATGATCCATGCTCCATAAAAGCCCTTCATTCATCACCTCCAATTAAATCAATTATCATTCCTGGGATTGGATCCCGACAAATCACAGCGGTCGATGGGCAGGTAGGCTCGGGCCAGTGGGGGCATTCGGACAGGCAAAATGAGACAGCGGACAGATAGAGTCATCCTTCATGCTAAGTGGGATTGTCCTGACGCAGGCTGAGATAGACCCCGAGGTGTAATGGACCTCTTTGCCTTGACTTCCTCTGGCCTCAGAGACAGTGCGGGGTGGAAAGCAGACCTGGGTCAAACAGCGGCTGAACAGTTTTGATCCAAAGTGAAATAGCTGCCATTTTGAAATTACAAAATGATTGATGGCACAAGTCTTGCGGTGTGCTTTCATTTTTAAAGCTTCCGTATTAACTTTTCATATTAGATAGCAAAGTAAATAGGACATACTGTATTCATAACACACACTATGTGCCTACTACTTAAGTGCCCACCATCCTCCTGACACAATGCACTGCTGGCATTTTAATGATATTGGGAATGTTTTGGGTGTAAACAATTCGCTCATTGAGCTGAGATGATGGCAGCGGTCTCAGAGCAAGGAAGTCACTGCAATAACAACGAATAAATAATAAAAGAGGAAACTTGAGAACTGGAATAAAAATGTCAAGCAGATAAATCTGCTGTTTTTGGTGAAAAAACGATCCAACTGATATTCACTGTTTTAAAATGGAGCCTTGGCACAACAAAGTGTTGCTTAACTAAAATACTAATGTTTCAGATTTTGAATGTTATTGACTAATGTCTGCACTGAACTTTTCCTGCAACATACTCCATAATTAATAGGGGGTATATTATTAATATCTTTTAAGTTTTAATATTTTTTTAGTTATTTTACTCCAGTAAGTCTTAACTTTTTTAATAATGGTTTGTGACCTCCATCGGGTTAATTTACTCTACAGTGTCAAAGTCATATACTTTGCACAGCCAGCCACATACACATTCATCCAGCAGCCTCCATGTCAAACTGTATTTCCTGCATTGTAACAAAATGTTGCCAGTTAACAGGCATCTCTATTTAAAATCATGTCTTCCCGGAAACGTTGCACTTCTTCTGAGTTAGTCAATTTAAATTAGGCGCAGATGTGTGTATTTCATCCAATGCATGGTTGCTTGTGTTTGTGTCAGCACTGTCAGATACTGTATATCCAACCATCAGCTACAAACAGGAAATCACTGCCAAGCAAACAGCCATGTTGCTCTCCAGCAAGTGAAGCTGATGCAGCACGGTGTCAGAGTCAGTTTAGGATGCAGCAGCTCCTGTATCTGGACCCATATGTATGTATGTTTGTAATATAAGAAATTGTTCCCTTCTGACCTGAACATTTTTCATGTAACGTCGACTTGGGCTCATTTCAGATGGTATCTCCACAAACTCTGTAAGAATAAGTGTTGTGTGGACTTATATAAACTCATCTGCTTGATGTACTGATATCTTAACAAGTTAGTAGAACACACGTTTGAACCCAATTTCATCAAATTATTTAGAGCTTTCTCAGCTCCTCTTGTGACAACCTATATTTCAAACATACTCCCTAAAAAGCCCAGCCATGATGCTTTTAAGTAACTGTTGACCTGTCTCAAAAATTGCATTCTTGCCGACTGTCCAGAAAATTGTTGTGTATACTCATCTGATAAATTAAACAAGCTGTAATAAATTATTTTAAAAAGGCTAATCTTGTTTTAAGGTCATGATATAACAGACAGTTTTATGCTGAATATCAAAAAACCTTTACTTACTCGCTAAAGAAGGTCCACCTGACTGTAGTGTTAGACCTCTGTGCTTCTTTGATACTGTAGAGCATAATATGTTCATTAATTACCTCCATAATTTCACTGGATTAAACATCATGGCCCCTGAATTGCCTGTGCCAGAATTATCTATGGTATACCTCATGGGTCAATTTTAGGCCTATTCTTTTTCTATATGGAAGCTCCAGCTTAATCTCTTAACAAATAGGCAAAATATGCTGTAAAGGTTTTATGCTGATGATATACAGCTATCTTCCCCTCATTCCTGTTCATAGTAGCAGCCCTGGTTGATTTAAATGGCTGTTGTGTGGAAAAGTTGCATTCGTAATAATATTCTTTAGCTCAATGAAGGTAAGATGTATTAAATTTTATTACCACACATGTAATCTTATATCATCAGAGAAAGCGTCAACATAGCAACTTCTTTTTTTTTTTTTTTTAAAGTATCTCAATTAAAACATGTTTTCAATCTGGCTTTCATACTACTATTGACTGTATAGGTTTGATATTATGCGTCTTATGTTCATCTCTAAGGCATTTTCTCATTTTTATTGTACAAAAAGGAAATAGCATTGGCTTGTAGCTTTTGTGTTGTTGTTAAAACTTACCATTTAGATAACATTCACCACGTTGATTAGAACCTTTCAGAGAGAGAAACAAAGCCCATTATACAGACCACTTCACAGAACCTTAAGAGCTGGTGGTTTACTGTCATTTATGACAATAACTGGTGGATGGCCACGGGTATCAGTTGATGCAGACCATCAAGATGTTGAAGCTGACTTCCTGCATCTGCATCGGCTTTACATTTCCATCCAAAACAAGAAAGAGGAGATGCTTGTGTCATATGCTTCGTTGCTATTTTGGTTAAATCGGTTGCATGGTGCCAAATTTCCATCTGTCATTGCTTCTTTTTCAATTCGTCGATATGAGTTTACATGCAAAAGTAATCTTTATTCACAAGTCAGATTTTCCACTAAGATCCTGATAAAAGTGACTCTAAGTGACTCTAAAACCTGCTCAAAAACAACCAATTGTACCATGCTGAAAATTCAAACTTTCTTCGGATTCATACTTTTCACCCAATAACAGCAATTTGTTTCAGAAATATCAAGGAAGAATGGTGGGAGAACAAAGACGGCAGACCTTGGTCTTAAAATGCTTTCATGGCAAGATGGGACCGGGGAGCAGACAGGCAGAGAGAGAAAGAGCGAGAGAGAGAGAGAGACGGGGAGATGAGAACACATGGGGTAAAAGGGATTTCCTGAGGCGATGGTATCAATACGTTTAACATGTCCTCTCTGTTTTACTATCGCACCGCTGGGTTCCCACCCTCCGTCCCAACATAAAACACATCATCGAGTTCTTCCTTTCCTCTGCAGCTTGCAAAGATGTTGACGGATGTTAGTTTGGACTCAAGGATGAAGACGGTTGCCAAAAGCCAAGTCCTATGTTCTCCTTAACCTGCATCATGTTTGAGAAAAAAAGAGAGCAAAAAGAAAAGCCACAAAGACGACGGGGCTAAAACATGTAAGGTCAGCTTATATGGCAAAAACATTCAAAGTCAGAGCGACTTTGAAAAAGCAAGCAGGCAGAGAGTTCAGTGTGTTGCCCGTACAAGGTTTTTGACCGATGCTGAAAAATGTTGAGTATGAGGACTCTGTATCTCCAGCTGATAGCTTTATAATCTTTTGCACTTCACTATAGTTTAAAGTATGAAGAATTCAGAAGAATCTCAGTTGATATTTGTTATTATAGCCTATTCATAATTGTATTGTACTAAACGGGCAACAGCGACGGTTGGCCTTCTATCAAAGTATGGCTGTTTCATGAAGCAGGTGTACATACATCTTTGCATGTGCTGCATAGTAATCATCTGCATAGTAATTATCTGCACCAAACAGTAAAGGATACCCACAGTATGTTCTTTATAATCTTTTTATTCGTGGAAATGTTTGACGAGAGATGGCATTCTTCACATGGCCTTCATAATTTTTTTGTGTATGAAGGATGTACATGCCAACACCTCCGGATGGGTACAAACGTGTTTAATTGTGTTCAAATGTATTTAATAAATAGCCCATTTTTTCAGGGTGTAGCGTTATAGGTGTATGTTTTGTCATAATTCTTTTAAACTGAATTATTTTAGACTGAATTCTAAAAGAAACACGTTGCTCCACTGAATTTAATTTTATTTTGCACGTCACAGGCCTATCGAACAAGATTACAACATCTTACAAAAAAAAAATCTATTTGAAAAACACTTTAGCAAAATGCAAACATGACAAATAAATCTTCCAAATATCAAAAACATTTCCTTTATCTGCCACAAGCACCTGTTTCAATTCCAGGCCATGTTAATACTTTTCCAGGGTAAAACCCTTCTGATAAATTTTACAGTACATTTTGGCCTCTCTCAGCTGTGTTAACGAGTGGAGGAGACGATTTCATGGATTTTTTTTTCTTCAATCAAAATATTGTCTTAATATAAAAATGATCCACTGTACTGTGTTTGTATTTGCAATTACTTTCCGACCACTGGTTGTAACGAGTGTCTGTTCTCAGGCAGTACAGGAGAAAAAGAATTGAAGACGAGAAGGAGACAGAAACTGCCAGAAACAGGGGAAGAGAGAAAGATAGACAGAGTGGAAGAGAGAAAAGAGAAAGTGCAAACAAGAGAGAGAGAAAATAGAGAAAGAAAACGGAGGGAGAGTGAGGTTGAGGCCTGTGGTGGATTATGGGCTGGGGCTGCTTGCTGCCTCAGCACAGTCAGCCGACCGGTCTAGCCTGAGGTGATATGTTTTCCTCAGGAAATATCTGTGGAGGCTAGTGGGTCTAGTACTGGGAGCCCTGCCGGCTGTGAGCAGCCAGGGAGCATGGGGGGTGGGGGGAGTGGGTCTGAGGGCCCCAGGAAAAGACTCCCTTCCTGGGGTAGAGACGGGAGTGAGGCAGGCAGAGCTCCAACACGATGGGGCTTTAACAATGTTTTCATGCAAGGTGTATATGCTGTAAGTGCTGAGTGCTGTAAATAAATTGGACAAAAGGAGCACTTAAATTCTTCTGAGCACATTTTCCAAGTTAAATTTTGGGCCAGCAGGACCTTGACTTTCTTTTAAATAATGTTCTGTGATTTACCATAAAACCACAACGTTAGACTTGAACATATTGCTTTTTTCAGATTAAATACACGCATCTGCAGGAAAGTATGTTTTTCTAGAATGAAATAAAAGGTTACAGATTTTTTACTGACGTCCATACATTTTGACATTGAGCAACTGTGCTCTAACTTGTACAGGGGTCATAAAAGTCACTCAGCACTTTTGAAAAATAATGCAGTGATATTTTTCATGAAATTCAAGTTATTTACACATTTTACTGCATACTGTAGTTATATGAAGCTTGATCCTGAGTGAAGAAGAACATTTTCTACACAGAGCAGTCCTTGCTATGCTTGGCCAATTCCCAATCAAAAGGAATAAACTTTAAACCTTTCAGATGTGAGGATGTGAAGGATACCATGTCCGTGTCTGTTTAAATGAAGTGTTTAAGACACCGCTTGATGAATAATCTGCATTTTATGTGCAGGTTTTCAGCCTTTGAAACGTTTCATTCCAAAACGTATTTTTCACCACTAGACAACGTTTCTCCTCTTACAAAATAAATACTAACATAAAATTAAGAGGGAGGTAACTGAAACTTTTGGTTGACAAAATGAGAATCCCGTTACAGAGCGGATTTAGACTTAGAGACACTGAACAATAAAAGTCTCATAGTGATTTGTTTTCATTTCAAATGATGTGAAACACACTACTCCCGGTGTATTGAAAAAGATTTATTTTAATCTGATGAGCCTGAGTGTCTAGACTACTCAACATTATCTGGTACTGTTCTTTGCCTGTGTGTCACGATGTCAATGTTTTCCAGGAAGTATTTGAATGGTTTATTAACTATTTCCCCCTTGACATACAGGCCGAATAATTAATATGTGAAGGATACAGAGGGGAAAAAGCTCCAGGCTGGGAAAGAAAACTCATGTTCAGCCCTCCAGAGTCTACAAAAGCCCCCTACAGCTCGCTCATCTGTGAAGTGTGTGTTTATGAACATACAGGTGTGTTTGAGTGACAGTATGTATGTTTGTTTATGTGCCAGAATGGTGTGCATTTCTGTGTGTTGCTTTATATATGTGTAAATTTGTGCGTTTCACCGTGAGTGTAGTGGAAACATATGGGGGCTAATGTCAGTTCAAAATCCGTGTGAATATGTAAAAAGAGCACGTGTGTTTGAGTGAGTGTGTGTCCTGTCATTCCTCCCCGCAGCACTTCCAGGATCCCCTTCCAGGATTTGTTGATCACAGAGGGATCGGATAGGAGATTATGCCTGGATTTCCATGTTTCAAACTTCATCAAACAGCCAGCACAGAGGAGTGGAACAGGATGCATATGGAAACTAGCTCACATGTCAACACACATAGACACATGCATACAGCCACAACCACACACAAGCATGCATATGTAGAAATATCCACAAATGGATATAGAAATGGACAAATGGATACTGTATATATGGATATACAGTACACATTGTTAAGGAAGCATTCTGTGTTTGCATTATGAATTTTGGGATATAATCATCATTTTCTCAGAGAGGAACCATATGAGGAGTCGTACAGTACTTTTCCGCAGAGCTGCTCTTGAAGGAAAGCAGGTGGCAAGTTCTTTGTTGAGAGGAACTACAGCGAGGAATCAAGTGACAGACATAAAACATTTTCTCTGACACTGTTTGAAAACTCAGAAACGCTGAAACTTTAGATCAGGACTTTGTGCTGTTAAAGGTGCGTTAACATCATTGAGTCACTGATGCCTGACACTAACATATTTTTTTGTTACATTTGTTACCAAGAACATGAAAAACAAGTAATGACAAGCCTGAAAGCCAGAGGTGGAAAGTATGCAAAAGCATTTACTCAATTACTGTACGAGTGTGGCAAAATTTCAAGGGGAAATAATATACTTTTTACTGCACTACATTCATTTTAAAGCTTTATTTTATAGCTTCAGAGAGTATTTATGCACTGGAGCTGCTTTTGCTTAAAGGCTCAGTGTATAAGAATTGGCCAACTGTCGAGGTTACTCCAACAAACAGGGGGCAGCATATCACCAGAGTAATCGCTAACCTCTGGTCACTGTACTTTTTGGTGTAGCTATCTATGGCTGTAGCTGGTGTCAGCTGGGCTAGGCTGCCTGCAGCACCGGGGGATTGTTGGTGTTTACATTGTGGCCATCGGAACCGCGCTTAGCAGCTTCCCAGTGAACACTCTTGGATTGGAACCGAACACAACCTCTGAGACCAGTGTGATGACAGGGAAAACGGTGCTGAGGTGATTTATGGTGGCTCCAACCAGGACTCTGATTCTGTAGATGATGAAGACATGTCAGGAGAGGACAGGAGAGCAGTGAACTGGAAGATCGGCCATCAGCAGCCTGTGGAGCCAGAATATTTTCGCATCTAACTTGGAAAACCAAACCAGAGTTGGTGATTATTGGAACAGTGAAAACATGAGATGGCTTAGTTAGTAAAAAAGTTCAGTAAAAAAGAGAAACTTGACCTCAGCTAGCTGGTTAGATGCTAACTTCAGTTGATATCTCTCCAACACAGTACACAGATGTCTTTGACCTTCCATCAAAACATGGAGCAGTGATTTTGAGAGTGGGTATCCATTTTGTTAATGTGTCATGCATAGGCAGGAGGACCCCATGCCAGTGCACATGGTTTATTACAATTTGGAAAGGTAATCAGCATGTTTGGAAGCTTAATAGCAGTAGAGTAAATATAGCTTGCATCACAACTTTCCTTTAATGATTGCCTAAAATATTTTGTAGCATGTCCTACATTTATGGGGAGAAATATCATGTGCATTTGTTATGGCAGGACTCAGACAAAATATGCATGAATGCAGTTTTCAAACAACAGCAGCATTACAGGGGTGTGGTGCACCTGAGAAATATCACCAAAATACTGATTATTTGTTCGTGCTGCTCCACACAGGGCAACACTGTCTCTGAGAAATTGCAATTGTATATTATGAAATTGTTTTCGTAATAATGTTGTGGTGACAGTGTAAACGCTGCTTGGATTGTGTTCAGAGACAACGCTTCTTTGACTGAATGAAATGCTACATTTATGTTCTGCGCTGGAGCCGCAGCGAGGAGGCCGCGGGTGATGGTGACTGCACAAGGTGCAGGAGTGCACCAGCAGACCTGTAGCCAGATTTAGGCAACAAAAGCACTTTGGTCAGGGTTAGGAAAGGATTGTGACATTGACTAAATGTTAATAAAAAATGTCATAAGTTAATGTTGACTGTTTCCGTATTGAAACAGACCCTGATCTTTCCCTTACGTTAACCATCATCGCCACAAAAAAGCTGATCAACGCTACATTCACTATGAGAGGATAATGCATTGCAAGATTGCCTCATTTGATGTGAAACAAATGTGTTATCAGTGAACATTTTGATGATACGTTCAGTATCAACTATCAACATTTCCTCATTGAGTTAATTAGATATAAAAATTCATTTGGAAGGAATCATAATTATATATATAATATCTGGTTCACTGGTTGCTGTGCACTTCCTGGTTTCTAGGTGGAGGAAAACAGGCACTTTTCCTCACTGACGGGTGGTTGTTTACTGTGAACCGGGTTTTGATGCAGATGAGTGACTCAGTGGTTGGAGAATCTTCTTGTGCTGCTCAAACAATGCAGCCGTCAGTAAATAGGAAACCACCAGGAACATGGCGAGATGTGTTGCTGTGTATGAGAATGTGTAGGTCGAGTACATTGGATGTCTTTAGTCTTCTTTTTCAGTTTGAATGCCAATGTGACTTGTGGGAGTGTGTGAATATGTGTGTGTGCCAGTGATCAAGCACAGAAATGTGAATCAATTATTGCATTTAAAATGATTTCGACAGTTTCTTGTATTTGTCTTTGATTGAGTCGGCATGCCTAAGTGTGTACTAACAAGTAGGAAACAAATAACATTATCTGTTTGTGAATGTGCTTGCTGTATATGTGCGTATGTGTTGTTGGCCAGTTCCTCTTGGCTGTCTCAGGAAGAGATAGGAAGTCCAGGTCTAGTCTTGATCGATGTGCTCTTGTGTTCAGAGGAAGCTGCAAGTGTGTGAATGTGTGTGTGTGTGTGTGAGTGTGTAGTGCGGGAAAGGGGGGCAGTTATTTTGGAACTGTCCACACGGAAATGGGACCGAACCCAAGGAGGATGCAGATAGGGTTGTCAACTCACACACACACACACACACACACACACACACACACACACACACACACACACACACACACACACACACACACACACACACACACACATATTTTACAAGTGCACCCACAAACAACAAAAAGAATCCGTGAAGCCACGTTGTGGTTGGGTCATGTTGTTACTGTGCGAACAATGACAGCACACACACCCAATCACACCGACACACAGACAGGTCTGAAATAAAATAACTGGGCTGCGGGCCAACGGTGAAGTGATAATGAAAGATCAAGGAAATGCTTTAGGCAAGAGCTAAGTACAAATACTCTCTCACACATTTACTCTGACAGTGTATTTCTCTTATAGCATTTTCAAACACAAACCCCACAACTGATGCTAAATAATGATGCAGAATTCAAGTTTTACCTGTTCATCTGCAGGCCATTCTGCTGCTGATCACCACCATGCAGTCTCTGGCCCAAGCAATGGATGCCTGCATTTGATACCTGCTTTAGCCTTTGTTCATCATTAGTGACCCTCGTGACTACTCAGCCCTCCATGATGCAACCTGCCTCCATGTTCAACCATCACTGCATCCATTGCTGATCATGTAGATACCTGAATTTATTTTTGTCATTGCTGACCAAGTTGGAATATCATGTTGCTGATCATATTCATGTAGTTCTTGGTCAATGCTGGACTCATTTTCTTTTTTTCATTTCCTTCCTGCCTACTCTCTCTTTCTTTCCTCTGAACCCAAACACGTACATTCATTTCTGAATTTATCCAACTGACAAAACATCTGCTGCTTTGGTGAATCAGAATTAAAAGATAAGAGGTGAAAAAAAAAAAAAGCTGAATCGCCCTGCTTTTGTGTTTGACGCTCGATTAAACAGGAAAGATACAAATATCTCTCAGTATCATTTTCTATGTAGGTGGCGTGTATTCTTAGTTCATTCGTGTGTTCTTTTTTATTTGCCTTGAGAGAGGGGATCATAAATCTCTACAAGAAAAGTCAACTGGAGGAGTTTTTCCTCTAAAAATACTCTTTGGTTTCCCTTGTCAGGGGTGAGAGGGCTTCACGTGTGGTCTCACCTTAAGGAAAAGAGTTAATATCACAGCTGGAAGGTGGCGAACCTTGTGGTTTGTGCCCAAACAGAAACAAAATATGATTTCTTCCCAATAAAGCGGAAAAAGACATCCCATATCTTTTACTCTCTGGGACAGCAGAGGTAGGTTTTTGCTAACAGCTTTCGAGGAGAAACACAGCTTTTCACATAGATCTCGTATCTCTAAAAATCAGCCATGGAAAGTGTTTGCTTGCAGGCAAACCTTCCCTTTCTTTGTCCTTTGAGAATCCCCCCCCCCACACACACACACCAGCATCTCTTCATACTCAGTCCAGCGTCATAAGTGGTGGTCGAACCACAATGTTTTCTCAAGGCGGTTGGTTACACTGTTCTCCTCCCGCGGTTGCTAGACCATGGCAGAGGAAGAAGCTTGTTCAACATGTTTCCCGTTTAAAAAAAAGCTCTGCTCCCTCCCTCTTTCTCCAATACCACCCAAGTGCTGGGGAGCCTCCTACGCCAAGTGGGGGTAGGCAAAATGTGAGCAAACTGAATCTTGTGACATCACATGATTTAGAGTGCTTCAAATACAGACTGCTAATGTATGTTGGGTGCCCCAAAAAGTAATTCACCTCAAATAGTGGTGGTCCATAATCTGGGACGCATTAGAAGTATCCAACCACAGAAGTAGAACTTTCTTCCACAAAACTCCAGAGAGGTACAAGCATTTAAATACACCGAGGAGAGAAGGTTCTTCAGAGAGTATATTCTAAAACTTATTGCTGTTGCTGTAGTTTACTTGTTTTTGGGTTTGACTGACATAAGATATTTTCCTTTTGACTAAATTAGTGTTTTCAATTTGATTACTGTATTGTCCCAGAATGGAAATCTTCTAAAAGCAGCAGTTGGACTGGGTTCTTGACCTGGGTTAGTCTTTGGCAAATACTAAGACTAAATCTACAATTACAATTAGTCATTTGGCAGATGCTTTTATCCAAAGTGACATACATATGAATTCATACACCGATGGCGCAGCACCCTGTGATGTAAAAGAGAATGCATAGTTTTTCCTGCCATGTAACCTCTTTACTCCGCAGCAGTCCAGTGCACATCAATGGTAGATTCTGCATCGGCTGCTATATCCACCAATTTTCAGATCATTCCCAGAAAGTTTTCTCACACTTCATTCTGTAGTGTTGGTGTCATGGCAGAATTTAAAGCATTCAGCATTCAAGCCTGTAGGAGAGGTCTATGGATCCAACATTTTGTACCCGATGTGCATTAATTAATCCATCCTGATTAGCTAAAAAAACAGATGCATATTTCAGTGCACTGCTCTCCAAGGCTGATTGGGCCAACTGATAGAGCCTAATATGTCATTTTTGTTCATAGCACCAGGGTTACAAGGTGTGATCTTCATTCTCTGCTACACCACAGTGATACAGGCTATGAAGCGATGCAGACATTAAAGATACACCCCTCCTCCCCGATCCAATCCGTCACTGTGGTTATTACAGTCTTGGTCACAATGGGACTGACCTTCACCAAAACTCAATGGATCTGTGTGACACACACATACCAATCCATCCACAGAATCACCAGGCTTTGCAATCAACAAGCTCATCAAGCGTTTCGCCCACTATTCCATGAAAACAAAAAGAAACCGTGCCTATGGTGCACAGTTTCCACTAGTAAGTTCGTAGATGTGTATACACAAATAAATGACAACTACATGGAGATATTTTCTCCATGTTAAGGTTTACAAGATCTAATCAAGCATCAAAACATGGTACCTGTACTTGGAATAACTGTGCTAATTGCTGGAATAACAATCTAACAAGCCCTGAAAAAGTGGTGGATCTGATGATTTGAATGCCATAAATTACCCTTGAAATTAAATAATTGTTTTGGGTGGAAGCCTCTAAAGCAGTACACTGAAAAAAATTTGGAGTGAAATTTACTAGAGAAAACCTAGGAAAGTTTTTGGACTTGTAAGTAAATTCAACGAGGGCAATCATCAAGTAAATTTTACTTGATGATATAAGTTTCTTTTACTAGCAAACCTCAAATAATTTCCTGATGATTATTAATACGGTCATTGAATTTTACTCTCTCCTTCTTTGTAAGTTTTACTTAGAAATCTCACCTAAAATCAATGGATTTTCAATGTAATTTTTAAATACTTTTTCTAACTTTTATTTATGGACTATATTTAAGCAACATTTTACATAATTTTTCTGCAGTTTAAATTGCCTAAATTTCTTCTTAATGTTTTTGTTTATTGAAACAATGACTTTAAAAAAATGAGGCAAATGTTTAATTTAACAACACCTTTATTTTTCTTGAGTGAGTTAATAAAAGATTTTTCAACACGTTTGCATGACAAAACAACAACAAGGTATAGTTCACCCTATAGATGAAATTTCTGTTATTATTTACTCACCCCTTAGTCGATAGGATTGGTGAAGTTTTGTTAATATCCGTGTTCTTCTGTGAGTTTGAGAGACGTTTTTTCCACTCACCTGCAGTGAGCGGTATCTTAGCTTCAAATCAAGCTTCACGTCAAATATAGCAAACAAAGCCAAAATACAATTTTGAGATGTTTTGATCAGAGCATCTAGGAATGCGTGAGCTGCAGGGCACTTGGATTACTTCAGATGAGCAGTATGGAGACATTTTTTTGATTCATGACATATTTTTTGGACGTTTGAAGCCCAGTTGCCATTCACTGCAGTTTTGTGAGAAACGGCAAACTCCCAGAAGAGCATGAATGTTGACAAAACTTCAGTCCTTCTATCAGTATTGAGGCGAGTAGATGATGACAGAAATTTCATCTTAGGGTGGTAAAATGGGTCTGAGGTAGCTTGTTAAAGGCACAAGGACAAGTTCAGGAACTGTTTGCATACGTAGCCTGAAGAGCAGGAGAACTTTCCTGGTGGAGGCTGTAAAATACAAAGAAATCCAATCAATAATGCATCATACTCAAAGTTACTTTAATGCCAGGGATAATGGAGAAGCAGCATTTCTTGGGCTATGTTCATATCACTAGAATAGATATAACATCAGATTGTCCTTTCAGCTTTTGTATATATCACATTTTATGCGGCGCAACATATAACTTCAAAATTCAAAATATATATTCTGTGATGATGGTAAACCTCTTACAACTTAAGAAGTGCAAAGCACTACACACCTTTTTTTTTTTTACCTGAATAGCCAGATGGCTTTGCTTGTGACACAGCTTGCTGTAGTTGCTGAGAGGACACGTTATTGAGAGACAGCTGTAATGATACAGAATCAAAATTTAAACAGTGTAAACGGAATCAGAATAGAGAACAATGAGGCTTCAGATCTAAAGATATAAAACAGATATATAAAAAGACGTTAGCTGGTTAGCTAGCAGCCCGTCGCGCAACTCGCGCTGGACCGCTAATAAACGCTAAATGCGCTAAATCGCGCTACTGGTACAGTATTGAAATTACCGCGATCCGTTACATATACAAGAAAAACCCTGAATGACTTACCTCAAGATGGTTTAGCCACTCCTTCCTCCATTGAACCTGACTGCCGTTGTCGTCTTCTTGTATTTTGGCGGGTAACGAAGCGCATGCGTCCTGTATGCGCATCACAAGGCGCATGCGCGAATTCAAAATACGCAGCGCTAGTAAAACTTATTTCATTCATGTTTCATGTTCATGTTCATGTGCAATGGCTATGAAACCTTTGAATATTATGTGAAAATACATCGTAAAAATTACTCTTCCCACACAGTTTATTTATTACACGAATGACATATGTAGTTTTTACTTGAATAATTCCAGTTCTCATTGATACTTACAATTAGAGAGTAAAAACTGTGACAGTTAACCTAATAAATATTACTACACCACAAAATCATTTTTCAGTGTAGGGCAGCTTTTTGACAAGTAGCATTTCCTACATAATGATAGGAGGCAGTTTGGAAGACAGTAGGTCTTTAAAGGACGATATGGCTGACAGATGTTTAGTAAAAGAGCAGTCTTACTCAGATTTTCCATCTGTTAATGAAAAAAATGTTTAATCTCTCTAATAATTTCCACCAATGTTAAAGCTGTCTGCACATAACACCTACACCAAGTCACTACACACTGAGGTCAAGTTCAGCTTTTTATTTGTCACTTCATCAACATTTAAGCTGCGGTAACCACCAACTCCACTGTCATCACAAAAGAGTCCTTTTCTATTTATTACCAAGAGTGCCTGTGACCTCCACACCACAGCTCAGGAGACACTCGTAGGTTCCTCTTGTTTGGACAAAGGAAGTCAATTAATTCATAAATACTTTAGCACATTTACAGTAAGGCTAGGGGAAGATGGCTATTGATTGATCCCACTAACACAGCAGCCCTCCCTCTCCCTCCATGTGGAGTACCTTAATGAACCAGGGGCTTTTCTTAACCAAGAATAATGCAATCAGAAAACAGAAGAAAACATAATGATTTTTACCCTCAGTTAAGTGGGGAAGAGCTTGGAATACGAATTGGCTTGCTGTAAGGAGGATGTCAGGGGCCGGTAATTGGTATCTGATGAGCATTAGTGGTGGTAACTAACTGTTATTTCAGTGTAAAACAAATGCATGGGAAGGAATTATCCAAAAATGAGGACAGAATTTAGATTTCCTTTGAAAAGACATGAACTCTTAACTGCAGAATTAATTTTTAAGAGTGCACAGACGATGAGATGGAAGGATGCTCGGTGGAAAGGAAAAGAGGAGCTGGATGGCTCTGGATTCTCTGCTCTGACCTCTGAGGAATTTTGGTGAAACAGCACAAAAACGTGACCTCATTTTTATAGCGCGAAGACGGTCACACCTATGGTGACCCGAGCAGACCTGAGCATCCCAGATCTCAGCACTTCACAGAAGTAATTTTCACTTTCCGGACACAAACAAGAGGTGATAATGTAGAATCCAAAAAAACAAAAACCAACAACCAAAAAAACAAACAAACAACAAAAGATTCTCATCATCTTTCTTCTGTCTGTGGGAAAACAGTCACTATATTTCATAGCTGTTTGACAGGGAAACTGGTAATTGAACAGATTAATCTTTTAGCTCAGCAGTGGAAGAGAAACTCCTTCCACTGGAAACAGCTTTCCTATCAGGAAAGTCCATGTTCATCTGGCTATTACCCCTACTTAGGGTTATGAATTACTGGCAGCCCTTCAGCCAAGCAATATCTCAATAGAATAAAATATGAATGCACTTTGAAGCCGATTTTATGCCCTTTAAAAACCCATGCAGATAAATTGATGCGTGAAACACTTCTTAGGCTGACTAATGTGGGAAATATTGAGCTAAGTAATTGCAGCTGTTTCATCAATAAGCTCAGTAAAGTAGATCATTACACTGAAATGTGATTAACACTGAAGTTGTAGGGTAGTGTGGAGAGGCATATACAGAAATGGAATAAAACAAGTGTACTACATAATTTACATAGCATAAATTACTGTTCATTAAAAACGATGAGAGGATACTGATTATGTACTAATGGTGACTTTGCATGTGTTAGCGCTGCCTCGGAGAGAACAATGAGCGTGAAATGTGCAGCTGTTACTGCATGTGATTCATTTTTAGCATTATTCAATTCAATCAACAAGTATCCGGATTGCAAACAAAGCTGGGACGCTGTGTAAAACGTAAATAGAAGCAGAATCCAACAGAATGTTCCAGGTGTTTTTGGAGCGTTCCACAACTGTCCCAGTCAGCGTCAGCCACTCTGGTCTGTCAACATCAGTGACCAAATGAAAAGCAAGAGGTTCCCCGACGCACACGTGCTGCTCAGGTGGGCAGTGCGTCCCGGGCAAAAGCAACATGGGACTGTGCCAGTGATAGTTGCTACAAGCAACTGGATAGCAGCAGCTGGTGGCAGATAAGCAATAGCATCTTATAATACAGTTGAATCAATGTACAATCTATGTGCAATAACTCTATAATAATGAAGATTTACTTCAGTGGCCAGCATTTGATAACTATGTACTGTAAAATATAGTATAACTGTAAAAGAGCAGTTGATGACCCTAAATGTAACCAAATTATGGTTAGAAAATTGAGTATATAAAACTAATAAGCAACAGCAAACACAGTTAGAAGGAAATGCTGAGCAAATTACGTTTTGTATCAACATAATGAGGAAATTTTATGGATGTACCTGTCAAAATAGGCAATGGACTGTCCACTCACAGTGACAGTACAGCGTTGTTCAGCTTTTTTATGGTTATGTTAATGCACTGACAGCACTTGGTTAATGTTAGGGAAAGATCATGGTCTATTTTTGTACAGTCAAAGTCAGCAGCAATCACAATCTTTCCCTAACCTTAATGAAAGTGTTTTGGTTGCCTAAACCTGACCACAGCCTGGATACAAACACTGGATTTTGGTGTCATAATCCTGCACTTTGAATGCCCACCACTGCAACATAATTATGAATTCAAATTAGTTGTATATAAACAGAATTTCTAGGACGCACGGTTGGAAAACCACAAAACCACACAGTCTGCTTCCTTTATATTACTGAAGGAGTAATTCAGTCATGTTCTTTATATTCGTACCATCTCTGCAAAAGTACAAAAGTGAGGAGACTGTGTGGGACACAGCTGGGAGAAAAGATTGTAAAATTGAACAAGGAAAGATACGTTTCATGAAGTGTGTGTGTGTGTGTGAGCGTATGACAGACGGGGGCCATTTGTTCTCCTCAGGGCCCCCGGAGCAATCAGTCCGTCAGCGGAGGTGGAGCCCGGCTAATTTCCCTCCCCTCTCCCCTCCCCTCCCCTCACTCGCTCTAAGACGGATGCTTTGGGTAATAAGGCTAATCAATATACTTCCTCACAGTACTCTCTAGCCCCTCAGTCCCAAGACGTTATGAGCCGTTTGTCATCAGGAACGTCAATTGTTCTTATCAGGCATCACCATCTTGTTTACATGCTCGTGCTGCCCATCTCACGCACAAGAACACACACAAATAAGCATAAGGGAGACACATGCAAATATGAAATGATAATATATACAGCAGGCACACGCATGTACATGCACAAACCACATATTAATGCTACCAAAGGCTCACACATTCAAACACAGACAATGAACACCTGCTACCTACAGTCAACACTCCATACACACATATACAAACACAGCACATTGCAAAACTCCATACAAAAATGTACACTCTGCCAGACACTCAACACACAAACATACATGCACACGCACACACACCTCCCAGGCAGTGATTAATAGACACATAGGTGGTCTGTGACAGGCTACACATGCACAGCGGTGTCAGGATCTATATGGAGAAATTAATCAACAATGACAACAGCGTCAGCGGCTCCCCTCTCCCAGCCCACAGCTCAACATGCTGTAATTTGCCCTGTATGATTACCCCAGGGTCCTGGGGGCAATTGGCACCCCCTTCTTAATTAATTAAGCATTGTGTAGGAAGGTGTCTGAGGACTGCTATGCAGAGGCACAAGCACAGTGTATTTACCTGAAGTCATCTTTTTGCATCAGACTTCCCTGCAAAGTTCTGTTGCTGCATTGTTAGACAGAGACCAAAGAATCTTTTTATTGCATAAATCAGTTGCCTGTAAATTTAATAATGTATTAAAGCTATCTATCTATCTATCTATCTATCTATCTATCTATCTATCTATCTATCTATCTATCTATCTATCTATCTATCTATCTATCTATCTATCTATCTATATTTGTGGTCACATTTCAAAAATAGATTTATTATTCACATATATTTTTTATACATATATTTATTTTTATGTTGCTGTATGTGTGACACTACACACTAACTATACATTAACAAGGTCAAAGAACATGTTGCCTCACTTTTACCTTTTTCAGCTCTCTTTCACTCAAGCTGCCCACAGCATTTAAAAGCAGTCCTAAAGCCCTTGGAGGACAGCCCACACACTGCATCATGGCCAGCATAATCTGCAGGGCAAGATGCAGGAAGGTGATGCCATCCCTTTTATCAGAGAGTTACCTGAGTTTTGGACAGGACCTCAACAGCTTTGCTGTCTGCAGGCGGAGGTAAAACATGTCCTCTGTCCTCTCTTGGCTGTGGGGGTTGTCCATTCTGAAGAGGAGATGAGAGGAGGCACCAGGTTGACAGTGGAACATGTGACACCATTGTTTGCCTCCAATAATGACCAGGGGACTCCAGATGATATGGGAGCCTTTGATGGATGACTAATTTATCAGTAGCTGTCTTGGCCTAATGATGGTTAATGATGTCACTGGTGGCTTGGCCAGGGTTAACTGTCAAAGGGGAGGTGATGTGTACTGTTTTGAACTTTTTGGTGCTTTTTGGTTAATAAATCAAGTGGAAAATTAATATGCAAAAACTGCAATGCAAAGATTTTTAGAAATGAAAGTCAAAAGTCGTGGCTGCAAACAAAAAGTGATTCGTTTCTTCCAAATTCAAATTCTGTACATTAATAAAGCCCAGTTTGGTTGCATGGAGAACACACTCAGCAAACATTTTCCATTCAGGATTTATTTAGATTTGAACTAAAATTCACCCTGGATGCCTCAGTATTTATACAGTATATATCTGTTGACACCATAATCATAACACAAAACAACAATACAGCCATAACTATCTGTCATTGTTAGTAATTTGAGCCAGGGAGCACATGCAGTTGTAAGAAAAAGAAAACAAAGGCCACTTTCAACAAAAGGACTTGATGTCTCTGCGGTGTGGGGACCATACCTTTCATCATACAGTTGTTCCAAGGCCTCTGTGCCATTGTTTTTTTTTAGCTATTCCTCCCTGGTTGTAGACCCCACTGGAAAACAGGTGAGGCGAAACAATCACGCAACCTCCCATCACTCCCTCCGCATTCAATAAACACTCTGGCTCTATCTTTCAGTAGTAAACACAGTCCTCACATGCAGACCCCGGGTGAACGTCGCTCCGGAAACAAATACATTGTCGGAGTCAGAGCAGGGAAATAAAAGACAGAGGCCAAAGCATATTGGAAATCGGAAAACAGCACTCTCCTCCCTTTGAAAGAGTCCTGGCGATGAAAATATGTAATATAAATAAAGCTGTGGACGCTTTGAAAGCCAAAGCCTTCCTTCCTGGCCCGGTCCTCTGTGGGGGGAAACGCCTACTTCTGAGCCCTTGCTCTTAAATTCCCAAAGACCACTCTGTCATCAGGGTCCCAACTGCTGCTTTCAAACATGCAATGGCCAGACTCACTTCCCCCATCTTACACTCTCTATCTGCCCAGCTCTTTGTCACTTTCGCCCCCTCAGCCCTTTTATGTCTATCCCCCTCCTCGGACAGGGTCTTTCCTTGTAGTTATGTCAGCTTAAATACCCCCAAACAAGCTCCAATTATTTCACCCATGATGTGTTTGTGGCGAGTGAGTGTCACGACTCCGGTCTCTCCGCTGGTGCTTTTAAGTGCTTCTGATATTTAGAACCTGACTGGCGGATGCAAGGAAAGACGTAGTGACAGATGACTGGGTGATTGGAGACAAGTATAAAACAGTTCATTAAAACAAAAGCTACACTGTAGGTTTGTTTTGAAACGGACTCCAGCTACTTCGTTTAAACTCGCTGTTGTATCACTCGACTGTAGTCAGCTTTCATGTTTGCTGCAGGAAACACCTGCTGTCTTTCAGTGTTTCTTGGGATTCTCAGTGTACAGTAATGTTTATGTACCATGACTGAATTAATAAAGAAAAGTGTGTCATCGCCTGAAACTTAGCCTCCAGCAATCAGAGAGATGGACATCAGAGTATATGATTGACAAATGATCTCTGGCGACCAGAAGAACTGCAGAGTGCTTTGCACCAAAGACACAAAACATGTAAAATGTGCTGACAAACCAACATGAATGAATGAATGAATGAATGAATGAATGAATGAATGAATGAATGAATGAATGAATCAATCAATCAATCAATCAATCAATCAATCAATCAGTCAATCAATCAATCAATCAATCAATTAGTTAATACATGCAGTTGAATGTAGTATTTCAAACATTCAAGGAAAATCTAAAGAAATTCTGACTGCACCTGGAAATACTCTCAAGATGTTTGTTAGACCTCAAGGATTCTCACACTGATGCTGAATGTAAACATAACTTTCATCTGTTTACAAGAAAACACCACAAAGCTCCTTTAAGCAGCATCACGGAGAAGACAAGGGGAAAGCGTTTACACATACTGTACAGTACATAGTACAGTGAGGGAACTGGGGGGTTTGTGTGTGTTTATGTGCAACACTGGCCAAAAAAACTCCTGGATCATACATCAAATTCAGCCCAGGACACAAACTGGGCCCTGTGGTGACCCTCGGTGGCGGGGTCCCTAATGACATCCACCGGCTTGACTCAAACAGTGCAGTGGTTTCCACTGAGGACAGGCCTTTTTGATCTATCTGCTGAGCTGGTGGAGCGCATGGGTCAGGGTGAGAGACCTGCTGATCAGACCTGTGAAGAGCTCTGGTTAATTGCAACTGACTCCATGTTTTGTCTTTTCAGTTTTTTTGGTCATTTCATCAAACAGGTTTTTTTTTTCTTTTCTTCCCCTTGTATTTTGCTAGGTCTAGCTCAGAGGTGGTCTGGAAGCAGAGGTTTTTAACTTCAAACCACAAACTTGGACGATGTAGATTCAACTAATAGTTTCTGTCCACACAGTATTTCAGTTAGGGAAACACATTATATGTTGCACGAAAGAGAAAGTTTGACAATATGTACAGGAATTTTTATTTAAATTATTGTAGTTGCCTAATGTCTTGTGTAAAATTATCAATAATCATCCATCCTGAAATTTCCACTGATGCAATTACAAAAGTTTCTAGATCTTTTTCATGGTGAGCAGATAAGGTACTCACTCAACAGTAAGCCTGCATTTCTTAATAAATGAAAATGTGTTTATTTAATCACATAATCCATAATCGAGAGGATACTACTGAGGGAAACAGTAACCTCCTTTTTATTTTCCTTCATCGCTTTCTGACCAAGTTCATCATTTTCTCCATTATTCATATTGGTGTTAAAAATTTGACAGTAGACATAATTGATCCCCGTTGACGACACGCTGAATAGAAGTTATGATTTCAACAAGATTTATTATGCCTGCAATTACCTGTATATGCTGCCCCTGTTTTTATATTTTTCATATTATTCCAGCTGGTTTGTCTGACAGACCAACAGAACAGAACAGAAAAAAAGAGACAATAACTCGAAAGCCCTTTATAGCTTCCTGCAAGAAGAAACCATTAAAGTTGAGCACATTGTCTGGGGGTCAGGTTGAAAATGTGTGAGGAAGCACAAAGTAATCAAGTGAAAGAGAGAAAAAAAAAAAAGCTTCGTGAGAAACAGACGTAAATAATGGACCAGGAAACGGGAGATCAAAGCTTCTGAGTCGGGCCCCCGTTTGTTTTCATACTCACCCAGGCCTCGCAATAAAACACGCAAGAGTCGCACTTCAGACAGAGGGGGGTGACGAAAGGAAGTGCTGAAAGCGGTTACGTCCCATCCTGAGAATCCCGTGCCACTATCCCCATGTTAGGGAAAGGCGTCAGGTACAGCACTGTTTACCAGGAAAAGGGACAAGCCACACAAAAAATGTTCACATCAGAGGGAACTCTCAGTGGCCAGGGGCCATCTTGTTAAACACAGACTGTGTGTGTTTATAAAGGAACCTTTTCCTTATCTCTTTATGCTACAGTAGGTCCGAAACACAATGTGTGCTCAGAGAGATCAAACTTAAAACTCAGGACTGCAGTGCCGCATCGCGTATCGCGTGCCGGCAAGTAGGAGAGATGACGTCATTGGGTTTCTAAGAATTGGCACAGGATGAGTTTACAACCAAGACAACAAAACACAATACAAAACACACTGTTGTGTGACTCATATGTCCCCTGCACTTCATTTTGGTCTCAGTCTCGAACATATAACCTTTTAAAGCTTGTTTTATTGTAGTCCTCCCCAACCCACTCCAAAAAGGAAAAAAAAAGAAATGCTGATAAAGTGATAAATGCCACTCATGTTGATAAAAACTGGTTTATTTTAAGGATTTATTATTCACCTGCTTGCTGATATGTTCATGTTTCAGGAAAAGCTCAAACTTCCCCTGTTATATCTTGGCGTTCAACTCTCCATCTCATTAAAATGTGATTTGTCCATTCGGGAAGTGAGAGGGTGACAGTGTGTGTGGATGTAATAAAAAAACTATGAACATTTCATCAGTGTTTCATCACTGCATAATGAGCAGTTCATCTTTTCAAGGGGTCAAATACTAAACATGGGCATCCTGGCTGGTTGGTCAGCAGATAAAAGCCAAAGTGAGCCAAAGTAAGGAATTCAGTCTAAAAACATACAAGTTAATGTCCATTTTACAGCACATGTAGGTGTTGTCTCTGCCACTGGCATCATTTGCTCATGTCGATCTCCCCCTCAATGATAGAGAGGTAATCTCGCAATGTCCAGTAAATGTCTTTGCTCTGAATTCCATTCCTCTAAGCGTGTATGTGACCTCCAAAATCAATAGCATTTTGGCCCCTACTTGACTCTGACCTCAGGCTTTTAATAGTGTTTTGATATGCAGGCAAATTAATTCACCGTAATGGAGTACAGGGGGTCAATGGACTTTGATCCCATTTGGGCGAAAGGCTGGAAGGATTCCATTTAGCTTGCTGTGGTTCCGTGTGTGTGTGTGTGTGTGTGTGTGTGTGTGTGTGTGTGTGTGTGTGTGTGTGTGTGTGTGTGTGTGTGTGTGAAATTGTACCAGACAAACTCACTCCTCTTCCCAGGACCCCTGAATGATCCCCTGGGTTCAATCCATAGAAACTAATAGCTATATTATGCACAATTTCTAGATGGAACCTGTAACTTAGATTAATTATTTTGTCATTACCGTGTCACCCCGTTATACAAATGTGTAAATATCCATTTTAAGCAGCTGAATTTGTCTACCTCAACTACTTCTATCACTCCCTGCAAATAAGCAATACAGGTTGAGTAGGCAAGCGAGATGGATTTCGTAAGGAACCCATTGACATCCAAATAAATTCAAATTTGGGGAAGCTTTTCAGACTGCGCAGTGAATCTAGCTCACTGCGCCCCTTGCCTCACCAGTCCATTCATATTGATTCCAATCTCTCAGCCTTTTCCAATAAAGCTGGGTTCATGAGTTCATTATTACAAGAATGGTGGTGTAATTGCCTTTCAGGCATATAAGAGGCTATTTGCACTAATCTATCTGGTGGGGAGATGTTAATAGCCACTTTGAATGGCACAGTGTGAGCCAACTTTGCTCTGTGATCCTGTGGTTTTGGAGCTATCATGTCAGTCAATAAGCACATAAAACAGATATACTGTAAAACCAAGGGCTTACTGATGATGTTAAGGAAAAACAGTAGCATATTTTTTCAAGAAAAAAACAAAACAAAATCAAAAATCATATCCAGCTAACAATCTGATCAGAATGTGGTTGTGTAAGTTAAGAACAGCTACAGCAACAACAAAAATTGGCAAAAGAGAGAAATATAAAGAGCAGCGTACACTCCAGCGCTGGAGGTGCCTGAAAATGTAATTTGAACACAGTGTTAGATAAAAATAAGCACTCAACCCATTAAAATAGAATCCTCAAGGGAAAAACTTTCAGCTTACTGTGATATAAGAAACCCACTCTTTATGTTCAGAGTCTGTACCAGTTTTAAATAAGACAACTATTCAACCAAATTCCCAGATATATATAAGATTTAAAATTTAAAGAAAATCCCATCAGTTCAGTACCATTATGTGTATGGCAGCAAGATGTAAAATGAAATTACAGATTCTTGAGAATGAAACAGATTTTGTCTTATCATCACTCAGTGCAAGTTTGAAGTCCTGCAGAGGTATCAGACGAACTTTAAGCTGGACATGACTTGAGTTGGACAAGAGCCATGTGCATAAAAGGTTCTATCATCTGCATAGAAATAGATATAAGCCTCTGAGTAATAACTTAATTTATGGAGATCATAAATGTCAAGATGGTGTAAGTTTTATTGATACAAATTAAAACTCAGAACATTTTTAAGTTGAAGTAACCAAAATTTCATCTTGTTTTGTTGTCTTATTTAATGGAAATTCTAGATTATCAGGGATTAATTTCTTCTCCCAGTCAGGGTGGAAGTTCTCAAAATGCTAGAAACAGATCTGGTTGAAATCTTGATTTATAATACCTTGGTGATACAGACTTTAGACATGTCATTAGAAATCTTTCTTATCATAGTTATTACTGAGTGTTCAACATCCAACTTTGGCTGCTCAATTTAACTCCTACACAATACAACATACTGAAACAATCAGGCATGAAGTGTTGCATAAGAAAGTGTCGAGGTTTCTACTTAGTGCTCATTAGTCATACTCATACCTACCTTGGTCGGCCCCGACAAAGCCAGAATCTGACCTCCTGCATTTGTAAAATAAATGCACGAATCAGTGGTATAGCAAGAATCTTTGTAATAAATGTCCAGGTGTTACATCCACTAAATGTCTCAACAACCACCAACCAGTGCAGACGCAGTGTGTGCTTATGCAAGACAGATGTAAGCTGGTGATCGCAGGGGCCGTGCCAACACTGCTCTTCTTTCTAACCAGCAAGATGGACTCACTGAGATTCCTGGCTTGCTAGCAGGAGAGGCAGGAGAGGCAGGAGAGGCAGGAGAGGAGGAGCGATGGTTAGATGGATGAGAGCTGGCGGAGGGAGGCCCAGGCGGTTGTGGAGACTTCCTATGATGAAAAGGTCAGTGGCACCTGTAAATCTGAGCAGCTGGAAGAAGTACGGCAGCAGGGGGAGGAAGAGGAAGGAGTTTAGCTGGTCAGCCAGCTCTCCACTGCCCCTGCTGCAGGCAAGCGCACGCACGCACACACACACACACACACACACACACACACACACACACACACACACACACACACACACACACACACAAACACACACACACACACACACACACACACACACACACACACACACACACACACACACACACACAAACTAATTCAGTCTAAGATAAATCTAATGCTAATCAGAGGCATGAACCCTAAAAAGTCAGACCCTTCCAAAATGACCCTGACAAGTATCCCTGTCAACATCAGAGGTTCCTCAATAATGTTTTATAGAAGTGGTGGTTAGTATACTTATTAAGGTCTTGCTCAGTGGCAAAAATTAGTGACTTTTCCCATTGCAGGTTGGTAGCAGCTGCTTTTTTCCCCTTGTTTTGTAAAGCAGTTTAAAAAGTCCAAGACGCTTCCTCAGCTCTGACGAGCCCAGACTCCCTTAAAAGTCTTGTACAACTTCACTGTACACAGTTCATGTCCAGTGCCAACACCACCAATAAGGCAAACACACAACATGAATGTACTGTGGAAATAGTCATACTGCCACCATGATAACATTCTTGGTATATATTTCAATCTGCACCTCATGCACACACCAGGACAACACTTGAGTCCAGGTGCAGATACATGTGTGTAATCCAGCTGTGTGTGTGTGTGTGTGTGTGTGTGCTGCCAGTATGGATTTACTGCCCACCCGTCCAGGGCAGCTGGGTGGTGGTGCTAGGCAAAAAGACCTGGTCAAGGCTGCTTCCTCCTCTTGTAACCCAAAAGGATACAGCCTGCTGACAGATACCTGCTCTGAGCTGACAGAACACTTCCTTCTCCATGTTCATGTTGTATTTAGCTGACACACTGTATCCAGAGTGACTTCATGAATGCACAGACACTTGCTGCTGTTGCTGCATTGAACCTGTGATGCTGCTGTCAAACAGCAGCTACTCTGTCAAGATGGAAAACCCATTGGTAATACTAGAAGAACACTGCTGTGAATATTTTTTAAATAGAAAAATAGGTCTTAATAATCTTAAAAAGCTGATTTTAATAAACGTTAATTGTTTCACTGCATTTGATTAAATGCATCATAATCATAAAGTCCATCCATCCATTGTCTATACCCGACTATTGCTTTTGGGGTTGCGGGGGGCTGGAGCCTATCCCAGCTGTCATTGGGCGAAAGGCAGGGTACACCTTGAACCGGTCGCCAGTTGATCGCAGGGCAACATACAAGGCAAACAACCATTCACGCTCACATTCACACCAAAGGACAATTTATAGTCACCAATTAACCTAATGAGCATGTTTTTGGTCTGTGGGAGGAAGCCGGAGTGCCCGGAGAGAAGCCACGCATGCACGAGAAGAACATGCAAACTTCACACAGAAAGACCCCGTCCGACCCGGGGATCGAACTGGCGACCTTCTTGCTGTGAGGCACGCGCACTACCTGCTGCTTCACCGTGCCGCCATCATCATAAAGTATAATGTGGAGTTCCTGAAATATTTTAGAAAATCCTCTGGTGCTTAAAATAATGATGCACCTTAGTTTCTCCATTCAGGACTGATAATTAGTCCTGCCTTTATGTGTCTTTTCTGCATCAATTTATTAGGTAATTTTTTTCTTTTCAGTGAACAGAAAAATGCTTGAATCAACTGATATTTTCACACTTGAATTGCTGAAAAAAAACTTAAATTATTACAGACAAATGGAAAAATGTTTCACTTAGTTCAAGGCAGACAGCATGAAAGCCTGAATATGGGACCAAAGTATTTGCAGCCACCACACAGTAGCTGGCAGCATGTTGTGTTTTAGCTGCTATATATAATCCCTGGCTTGTGCTCCATATACAGACCCACTGGTGGCCCGGAGTTAAACCACATTCTGAAGATGCACCCGAGGACAATAGACCTTCTACATTTTCAGGTATCAGTTGCAAGGAAACAATCCCTCCTGACCTTTTTCATTTTATGACACACAGCCCACCAAGCTGTCACTTATGATTATCTTTAGTGTTTGTCCCCCTTCTCTTATTCCTCCTTCATTTTATTTTTTCGTGGTTCAGACTACAAATTTTTGGTAATGCAACCCCCCTGCCCCGCTATTTAACTGTCATGATGCCTGCTGTCTGCCGAGAATGCTCTGGTCGCTGTCACAGGAGCACATTGTTATTTTGGAAGTACCATGTGTTTGTCTAACCGAGGCTCGGGTTTCCTAGTCATCCAGTACGACTCCACTTGCTTTGGTCTTGCAAAAGAGCCGTGACGGATGACGACCCCAGCAGCCGCCACGTGAACCCCACGGTCCACAGGCCTCTCTGCACATTCCCGTTCTCATTTATAAGGGCCAAGACGAACAAGAGGGCTGTGCTGCACTGGTAGCTGTGGTTACATAGTCAGATTTCAGTTACTTGGTTTAGACTAATCTAAGTAGGAGCAGGTGTCCAGGTTAAATATTGTTGATGTGCCTGTAGGTTTTCTCGAACTAATATAGTGATGTAGACTGTTTTCTCATGGAGGCCAAGATGAAGACTCTGCTTTTTAGTTCAATTATAACATTCATCACAAGTCGAAGTAACTAAAACTGCAAGACACCTTACACTGGAATTCTAACACTAGTACAAATAATTGAATAGCTTCCTAATGTATTGATCACAGCAGGATATCTTGTTTTAATTTTCTTTCATTTCATAGTGTACTTTGGACCCTGAGAAGGAAATTGAGTCAAGATGGATCTCTACTCTGTAAGTGAACATGAATTTGCCATGTTATGCTTCATTTGATAATTGATAGAGCGGGTTAATTGCCTTGATCAAAGGTCAGGAGATTTAGTATTCAGAGGTTAGGCTGCAGGATTTGAATTGGACACATTGAATGTTTATAAGATGAAAACCTAATGCAGTCATGGGACTCTGGCCAATTAAGAACATTAAGAATGTTTTATTCTAATCGACAGTGATATCGGTTGCAGACATCCACATTAAGCCTAATGAATATTCATAACATCTCTTCTGTGAGTCTATGGAGCGCATATTAATTTCACAAACCTGTGTCTGGAGTCCAGAGACGTGATCACATTTCCCACTAGCATCAATCCTAATATGCAGATGAATGCGCTTTTCAACCTAGCACGGGCCACTGAGGTACATTTGATATTTCATTCATGTGAACGACTGTGGAAAAAAGAAGGGAAAAGGAAATGGCTAAAACAAACAAAAATACCCACAATGCCCCAGTGTGAACTCTCCCGAGGTTGTGCATAATTACCCTGTGGAGCACCTTACCTGCACACCTCTCGCCGCCTGTCAGCGCTGCATACAGACACACACAGGACCACAGGCTCACACACACACACACACACACACACACACACACACACACACACACACACACACACACACACACACACACACACACACACACACTCTCTCTCTCTCTCTCTCTCTCTCTCTCTCTCTCTCTCTCTCTCTCTTTTCTCCTCACATACACAGTCGCACAACCCTCCCTTCTCTTTCCTCTCTCCCACACACATACAAATTCACTAACACACACACATAGACATAGACCAGTGCATCAGCAAAGAGCATTGTGGCTCTGCGGCCAACCACGGTGTCCACAGGGGAGAAATCTTCAGCTCATTTCTGACCCGGGCTGCCGAGGTGTTAATTGCCCTCCTGAGTTGGCAGAATTTTCAGGGTAAAAGGTGCTATCCTTGATGGATCAGCACTGTTGCCACCAGTGACTGATTCTTTCAACTTGGATGTGTACCGTGCATATCCTATATCTCATTAAAACAACATGCAGGATGGTTAAAGAGGGAGGTGTTTGGGAGGCTTATGTGTGTAGATGGACCATTTGATTGCAAATGCACACATAAGATACGTTTTCATGCAACTGTAAAGCACATGAAAGCACAACAACTGAAATCTGATCATTAAAATATGAGTTTAAGAGCTTCCATCATGGCTTAATTAACTCAAAAGGCTACCAAGAAGATATTTTCCCATCAAACTTTTAACTTGAGCCAAACCCCAAGCCTTTTTACCACCTTACCACTTCACATATCTGCTGATTTCAGGTTTGTTCAGTTACAATAATGCAGTTTTCAGCAATTTGATTTAATGCATATATGTTCAGCAGTGTGTCGAGCCAAACTCAAAGTTCAAAACACGCTGCTTTTCTCTCTCCCATACTGATACTTGAGTATTTTAATTCAGATTTCTGACTAAGTTAAGGTTTACTTGAATAACAGCAGAACAACAGAAAAAAAGCTCATTCTGATCAGTTGGAAAACACACAAACAGGTTGATTCAGGTTAATCAATCCAAAATGAAAACGGAAACTTCTCTTCACAGAATGAGGAAGAGCTGCACTCCTCGTTCTTCTATTATGAATTGAGACAAATGTGTCTATTTTTGACAGTGTTTCAAAAGAAAATCCATGTTCTGCCCCAATTAAACTCAAAATGATTGCAACCTCCAGTTTATAGACATTTCAGTGATGCTGCTGTGTGGACTATTGTTTAGTACAGTGAGAATGTGACCTTGTAACAGCACAGCAGACTAGACAGGGAAGCTTTGGTAAAGACGCTAATTCACTCGAGGGAAGCATATGTACTGTGTGTGTGTGTGTGTGTGTGTGTGTGTGTGTGTGTGTGTGTGTGTGTGTGTGTGTGTGTGTATTTGTAAAAACAACCTGTACCCAAAGTTTCTCAAATATAGAAGATGCACTCTGTTCTGTTGTATCTCACTTTATCAACCAAAGTCTTTTTTAAAGGTTATTTCACAGCAGGTGTCACAATTAGTATAAAGACGATATCCTTTAGCATGTGAGTGTGTGTGTGTGTGTGTGTGTGTGTGTGTGTGTGTGTGTGTGTGCATGTGTGTGTGTTAACATGTCTTAAACTGTGTCTTAGTCTGCAATTCAACAGCCAGTGTAATAAAGCATTTGCATTTGTACATTTCTGAGTATACTGAATATTACATATTCTTATGTGTGTGTGTGTGTGTGTGTGTGTGTGTGTGTGTGTGTGTGTGTGTGTGTGTGTGAGAATGGGTGTAGTGTGTGCCCATGTCTATACAAATGAAAAGGGAATCACTGAGCAAATGAACAGCTGTATCTGAGACACACACACGCACACACATGCACTCACACGCAGCGTTCCCCAGTCCACATTGGAAAGTATTCTAATAATAGACACATTACACAATTTGTGTGCCTTTGTCTGTTTATTGCAAACACTCTACAGTTTAATTCCAACGCAACTTTAAAAAGAAAAGAAAATATGTCTACAAACCTTTTTTAGCGATATGTAAATACCTGAATGACAAAGAAAGGGTTGTTTTAATGTGCCCCCGCATTGATTAAGTTATGGTTAAATTGAGGCAACTAAAGATACTGGCTTAAGGAAAGACTGCAGTCATGCTTGAATGTTGGTCTGAGGATGAGCCGCAAACCCTGAGTCCTCACGTTAATGTCAAATGTTTTTACCTCCCCACCATCACCTTTTGCAGTGCTATAAGAATGTCGCAGCACTTTCTTCCTCCATCACTGCTTGTTTTGAGCTTTTAATTGACCAATACTATCAATTTTCTGTTGGGGGTGGTTTATTGCAGTTAAATGGAATTCGGGTGCGATAAGAAAGTGGTTAGAGGGCAGAGTCTATTTGAGAGCACACGGCTGTCAGCGTGCACAGTATCATTTAGACGGATCAAACGATAATGTCAGGCTACTCTGAAAGCAGTCAGAGTCATTTGACTGCAGGCTGGCTGTTTAAACACAGCGTATTTGCTTGATAAAAACACTTATTTCCAAATTGCCATTCATGATGCATATTGTGGTTCATTTACATTCAGAAAAAAATCAATTCAGCACATTCAGAGGCTTTGAAGCATGTTTGCTACTCTACCTGCAAAGCTGAGAACTGTGATAAACGTGACCACATATATTACTTTTCCACATCACTTCCTCCCAACTTGGAGCATTGCCCCCACAACAAATGTCTCGTTCCAGAGCAAACACTGACTTGAATGGGTGTATCCAAACCACGGTGAGCAGTTAGATTTGACACATTTAGTGTTTAGCATTGGAAATGTTTTTTTTTTTATTTCAAGCTGTCCTTCATTCATTGCTAAGAATACAGCCACACGCACATTACACATGTCCAGCACATTTGCACACCGCACCCACGCACAAACAGATGTTATTATGCAAACATATGTATAAACACAAAACCCACATACACAAATATAGATAGACAGATGCGCAGATGTCAGCGTTCACACACGCACGCACACACACACACACACACACACACACACACACACACACACACACACACTCACACACACACACACACACACACTCACACACACACACAGAGGATTAACATAATAATTTGCATGGGCTGTATTTTATACAGCTCTTGCCTGAACTGTTCACTATTGTATTTGAAACCACACACATATTTTCAGATCAATTTAATTATTGCTTCAATAAAAACACATCCTTCAAATTTTGAGCTTCAGTTTCACATTTTATAAAATCACCCCAAAACCAATGAGTGATAACCTTTAATTTAGCTGGAAATGAGAATAAAATCCAGCTGTAAAACATCCCAAATGTTTGCAGAAATTCTTTCCCACGACCCATGTCAAATATTAACCTTTCCTGTTTTTTTTTTTTTTGTATTTTCTTCCCTTTTTTTCCTTTTCTGCCTCAACAGTTTGACATGAATCCCACCCTGAACCTTGTCTTGGTATTACTCTTAATGCAGAACAATGTGGTAAGAAACTGGCTTTAACTTCTCTGAAATTACTCTAATGGTTTAGTCTAACATGAAGTATCTGTTGAGTGGGAGCATTAAATATCATGAAAATTATGCACTTTTTCAGACAAAAACTATCCTGAGTATCCAATCTTCAGCATTTAAATAGTGTTGTCTAGAGAAGGACGCATGTGCTTCTCATACTCTGCAGCAGTCATGAGTAATACTTGTACTCAGCTGCATACATTAACAAAGAAGAGTTATGAATGACTTCTGATGTGTGAAATCACTATTTAATACCAGCATCGCTGTATGCTGTTGTACATTGTACCTTTTAAAATATTCAAAGACGACATGTTCAGTCAACACTGACAGACATTCATGCAACATTCATTCAACGTGCATTCTGGCCTTGAGGATACTTTTTGTCTGATACGATTGATTTAAGTGAGAAATTAATCCCTCGGTGCACCCAAGCTTAGCAAATCATGAAAAATTGACAGGAACTATTTGTAGCCTTACAGGAAAATAAAGATTTAATTGGGTGTAATTGTCCAGTCAGAATCATATAATCCACCTACTGGATCTCAGATGTTATGAATGATGTTTTGCTGTGCAGCATATTGTTTTAACTGAAGCCTGTAAGCACCACCTGTTCTTTCATTAGTGCTTTTCTTTCACACCGTTGATCCATGTTTGAAAGACATTTCATTTGCATTAGGGATTATTTTATTAAGCATCTTAAAGACTGATGTGATGTACATTAAAAAACTACTATTTTTTGAGAAAACATTGAAAATCACATGAATTGGATGAGCTGATGTCACAGTAGTAAATTTGGAATAACACAGTTAACTGGTTAACCTTCATCACTTTTAATACGTTTTTTAATGCACACACAAAATACATATGTGCAGCCCACACTCACACACAAGCGTGAGAAAAAGACCGAAGCAGAAAATATGAACGCAGGTGAATGCACGCTCTCTGTCTGTCTCTCTCTCTCTCTTTCTCTCACACACACACACAGTGGGGGGGCTGTGTGAACCGGGGCAGATATATGGCCTCAGGTCCACTCCCAGGCTCTGTGGGCTTAGGGAACTTCACTTACTGGTTTACAGGCCTTGTGTCTCCCTTGTCACCAGTAAAAATAGGGAAGAGTCCAGTAAAACACCTGTTCTACACATCTAGAGAGCAGCGGCACTGCACGGGTCAGCTATTACCACAGTGTTCAGAGAGGAGTCTACCTGGGGCTACGGACAAATCTGCTTATACTTCCAATAATGGCCTGTGTGTGAAAAAAGTTGCTTACTTTAATCTATAATCAGCAACATTTTCATTTGATTAAAGTGCTGCTCTGGTAGATGTCTTTGTTTACATATTGTAATTGTGATTCAATCAGCCGGTTCATGAGCATTTGACATTACCCGTTTTACTGGAACACTGGAGCATATAGAATATGACGGGGTGGTTAGCATTAGAGGTGATTGCTAACATGGATGCCAAAAGAAACAAATGTAATCAATAGGAAAAATGTGTGTCGGTACTGGCAACACAGTTTGATTTACGGGTATTTCTTGGTGAGCACAGGACAGAAACCCATCACGTAAAAGTGTTTAAAAGTAAAGAAAAAGTGACATGATGAGGGAAAAAGTACAGTTTAAAAAGCCCAGGGGAAAAAAAGGCCAAACTTTTATGCTCCATTAAAAAGTGTAAGTCACAAAACCATTAGAGCAGAAAGCCATTATACAACCAAAAATAAACACATAACCTGCCATTATTTACATACTGCCTGATAAACATCTCAGCACAGTGAAGCATGTGTTAACAGAGTCATTATGGGGTTAGTGTTAAACTGACCTATGTATAGCAACAATGGCATTCCTGCAGTTCAGACTGCTTTAAATATGCCCGAGCATGGCGAGCTGTTTAAGATCAAAATAGGCTGGCAGGGTAGTAATTACAGACAACTGATGTATCTTGACTTAAGACAGAAGCTTGCTATCATCAGACATCTTTAATGTAAAATCTGAGAGAAAGGAGCGTTCAATCAGTTCGTGCTGTCCTTGATCACTGATGCATTGAATTTTTGAATAGAATAACCTTCTTTATCCAAAAAGCATCAGACCCCACCATTTAACTTTTTTTTAACTCCAGATACATTCAAAGGCTTTTTTCTAATTTTAAGGCGATTAATAGACAGGTTATTAGATTTACTCTGATTATGACATTAGAGAGAGGTAAGAGCCCAGATCATTACTGGAAAGAATGCTTGCATTGCTTTAGTTGATTTTTCTGTAATTCATGAAACATGCATATATTAAGCACACGGTGAAAATATATGACATCTGTCAACATACTAAAGCTGATGTTTGGGAGACTGAGAACCTGCCTGTCCTTTACCAACACAATACTGCCATCTAATGACAGACAGACCACCACATACACCGTCCAATCTACACTGGACTTTCTGTCCACGGCAGTTCCTATTGCACACACGTGCACGCTCAAGCCAAAGGGAGATGCTTTCCTCATAAAGGTGCTTTTTATGCTATTGTGACTGAGGTCAGAGGTAAGACCACGACAGGATTTAAGTGTTTCTTTGGATCTGTGAATATACAATATTTTAGGGATCCATAATTCCTTTCATGAGATTTTTTAAAAGCAGAACTTTAATTTCATGTCGATGAAATGCCCTGCAGTGATGATTTTTATGGCAGTTTCATTTGAGTAGCACTCGACGTTATTTTAATTTAGGATTATACAGTATATGTCAATGACACATTTCCAAAATATACTAGTATATAAGTCTATTCATTTTCTGTCAAAACTGGAAATTGTTCCTCCATTATTGCATAATTGTCTATAAAGTTTTTCAAACAATGGTCTCACATCTATTTTGTTTTGTGCAGTTTCAGTTCTATTTATGAAAGTCTTTTTTTTTCCAGAATTGTGACATTACTCTTAAAAAAAGATTCTTCTGAGCAAATTGAATATAAGCCATGAAAACCCTTCATCCTTTTAATTTAACTGCAAAATGCCTCCAAAAATCTATATAATACTACTACTAATAATAATAATGCTATGGTAAACTATGGTAATCTATGGTAAATGCCCCAGATTTATGGATTAAGATAAAACTTTCTAGTAACTGATGGCATTAAAATGAGCCACAGGATGACCTTCAAACCAATCAAAATGATTATAAGTTGAAAGTAATGACATACCCCTGTTTATTTTTACATCAGACTGGTGATAGGTTTTAAATATCTGAAGGGGTGTTTATTTCCAGATTGAACAGACAAGATGACCTTTCATACAAACTAATCCTTCGGTGCAAAAGGCCATTTTTGCCATTTTTTCACATGTTCCTCTTCTTGCAGCATGACCTTAACTGCGGTGAACTTCAGATTTCAAAGGGGAGTCTCCTTCATATTTCCCTAAATCCCGCAGCCAACAAAAGGGACTCTTCCCCAAATATAATCCTCAGAGGGGATCCAGTTGGGCTCTTCTGCATGTATTTGATCACATTTGGGACTCAGTGGTGCAGTTCAGGCCGTTAGCGAAGGGCATGTGTCATCCCAAATGACTACACACACACTGAGTTCACCCTTCCTCTCGATTCCGCTCTTACCTCGATCCATCCTCCCTTCTCGTAAGATTCACAGATGAAGGCTCCACAGTGGCTCTCAGAACACACTGCTGTTCTGTCGCAGGTCTTCTTTGGATATTGTGTCACTGAAGTTTGAATTTCTATGGATGTGCCTCTGTTTTTCTCATTTGCCACGGTGGCTGTTGCTGCTCATCAGTCTATAGGTTGTCTTACAACAGTATTGTGATTCAGGGATGGTAAACCAAGTAAGCAAGCGTCTTAGAATGGTTTGATTAGAGATTGGTCCAAAAGGGCCATTTAAGTGATTTGGAGCGGCATAGGACTGGGGGGGAAAGGGAACTGAGAAGAGGGCCCTCATACGGGGACTGCTGCCCTCTAATAGAGCTCTGTCCTTCCTATTGCCACACCCTCAATCTCCCTTGGCTCACAGGTCATGGTGGGGTATTGCAGTTGTTTATAAAATACCAACTTGCTTAAAATATTACTAAATCTGCCAGCTGTCATACTGACATGTACCCCAGTCCTGCTGAGTGACTGAAGCTTAGCATGTGTGGGTTTAGTGAGTTCCTGGGTCGGGAAAAAGCAAGTTGCTGCTGGAGGAGGTGTTGGTGGATGATCATCACCTGGTGTAATCCGCTCAGTGTTTCCTTCTCTCTCCCCCTCGAGCTGTTGTGCATCAGCCAGGTAGGTGCTGCACATGGTGGATGAGGTGAGTTCCTCCCTTTCACTGAAGTGCTTTGAGTATCAAAATCAAGCTCTTTATAAATGTAACCCCTCGTCTCAGTGAACATGTGTCAGTTTCTATGCATGAACTCTCTTTCTATGTCGGGCTTTGTCTCTGACCACAAATGCATTGTTTTTGACACCATGCTCTATTCTGCTCAGCTGCAGAAGCACACGGTGCTCTGTCTGACTACTTTTTCATCCTATTTTTCTGATTCTTGTACTCTCCCACCTGACCCCTCCAATGTCAATGATCTTGTAAACTGATTCAATGATCAGTGTGCTTCCTCACTAGATACCACATCTTCCTGCACTACTTTTTCTTCAGCTAAGTCTTGCCTCTGGAGCAATGACAACATTTGTCATCTGAAACGGGAAGTTAGAGGAGAGGAGCGGAGCTGGAAGAGATCCAAACTCAGGGTCTATCTTCTCTATCTGAAAGAATCGCTGTCCATGCTCAACCAGAACTTCAAAGCTGTGACAGTTGCCTTCTTTGCAGGCCTAATTAGTGACAACAAACACCATCAAAGTTCAAAGTTGTTTAATACTATTGACTGGCTTGTAAACCCTGCACATCCTGCTGTATCTGCCTCCTCCCCGAAGACTGTGGGCATTTCTTTTGTCTTTGTTAGAAAAAAGTTTGATCTAATTTTACCAGTGCTACTGTTCCCTCCTATTCAGCTGTCTACTGTCCTGCTCTCTATCTCTTTGTACAGTCTTATTGACACTACATCCCATGTGCACCGATTCTCCATTATCAATCTCTGTCACCTCTGGCTGTGTTCCTGACGAGCCTCCAACCTATTTAAAAAAAACAAAACACCTGTCCTCGATTCAACCCAGCCAAATAACAGACCTATTTCAAAACTTTCAAAAAATTTCATCTCCAGAATTCTTAAAAAATATTGTGTCATTGAAAGACACAATATTTTCAATAAATTCCAATCCGGCTTTCACCAGCGACAGAAACAACAGTACTAAGAGTGACAAATGACATGCTCATGTGGGCTGACAGTCTAAGAAATTTCCCTGTTAAATTCCAGTAAACTACTGGCAGCTATGGTTGAATGCATGAATGCACAAAGGCCAGGGAGGACTGTTCCCTCCCTGGCCTTTGTTCCTCTCTTGGGGTTGATACCAATTAACCAATTAAGTGCCTGAATGTGTAATAACAGAGAAAGCATATATTTTGAGTGGTAAGTAAAGATTGCCTGCACATAATGCATTTACCAAATAAAAATTCTTGGATGTTGTCTCATGATAATGACCTTTGTTTCTCATCATTATGAAACAATGATTTCATTTTCATGAAATTTTTGAGAAACAAAACATGATTCCACGATTTTACAGTAGCTTATTAATACTTTGTTTCTCAGGGGCATTGACATATTACAGTAGTACAGTATTCAACCGTATTTACGAAAAACAGTACATTACTTTACAAAATTTCCTGTATTTTTACAGCAATTTGTGTGGCTGTTGGCCCCAAGCTTTTCTTACTTCACGTTACTTCAAGGTGTCCTAGTTAGCCAGTTCATTTGAATCTGTTATCATTGCACTGATGACATGCAGCTTTATTGTTCAGTCAAACCACTAGTGCAAGATACCAAGCAGACTCTGGGAGATGATGAACAAGAACTTGATGAAGCCATAGCATCCAGCTGGTTTTGACCTGCTAAGCAGACCAAATCACCCTGCATCTGGATAATTGACCTGTGTGTCATGTAAGTATCCTGCCAGTATAACTGCAACATTTGTGTTTACCAGAAGCCTAAAATGACCCACAGAGTAAAATGAGACAAAATATTGAATAACAGATATCTGAGGTGTAATCTGAAGCAGAGCCAACATCCATCCATCCATTCTCTATGCCGCTTATCCCTTTCGGGGTCGCGGGGGGGCCGGAGCCTATCTTGGCTGTCAACGGGCGGGAGGCGGGGTACACCCTGGACCAGTCGCCAGTTGATCGCAGGGCAACATACAAGACAAACAACCATTCATGCTCACACCCACACCTAAGGGCAATTTTAGAGTCACCAATCAACCTAATGAGCATGTTTTTGGTCTGTGGGAGGAAGCCAGAGTACCCGGAGAGAACCCACGCATGCACGGGAAGAACATGCAAACTTCACACAGAAAGGCCCGACCCGGGAATCGAACCCACGACCTTCTTGCTGTGAGGCACGCGCACTACCTGCTGCAGCCCCAGAGCCAACATGTTTTGTGTTTTTTCTTTTAGCTTGGTTTCTGCTGATACAAACTCCCATTGCATCCTATTTGCCTTCCCTAGATACATTTTGCAGAAATTGCTTTGTGTCTGTTCATAGGAAATAATCACCTTCAATTTGTTTAGCCTTGATTTCCACGCAAGGCTTGTGCTCACTTAATGTCTCACGAGTCACTGGTGAGGCAGAAACCTAAACCCTCTGCTGTCCCAGGCCGGCCAGTTGTTAAGCAGCAATCCAGCTAAAGTGTCTCTTGCTAAAGTCCTCTATGGAAACATTCCTGCACTGTGAGGCATACAGCTCACTGTAACAATCAAGGTGAAGGAAAAACAGCACTGAGGAGCTGAAGTGATTCCTTGGAGATTATTGCACAGCTACCACACAACATTTATTTTATTGGAAATACTTGATTTTCTGGACACCTAAGTACACCGAGTACACAGGTAAATGCAGAGAGAAACATGCATACAGGCAGACTTCCTTAATAATTGTCACCTTTGACTGTGAACCACTGGTTGTTAATTAAAACGCATCATTCAATCAGGCCAACACACTAACACAGGAACACGGCACACACATAGATACAAAGATGACAACAAATGAGAAAAGTGACACAGCTGACCCCAAGTTGCAGGTTGCGGGCAGGTCAGCCACTCACTGGACCGTCCTCCTCTTCATCACTTTCATCAAATCCTACCGTTTTTCCTCAAACTGTGATTAAATGTAGATTTGCAGCCATAAAAGAGACATGTCATGAGGTGATAAAAAAACATGAATGAAGGCTGATTTGAAAAAAATATCAAGGGGCTCATAAAACATCAGTGTCAGCAGCTGCTCATCCCATCTTCACGTATTATGACTCCCTATTTTTACTTACAATTACTGTAATCTAAAGGCTCAAAACCTTTTTCAGTGTTCTATTATATGTAACGTATATGAGAAATATGTGTTATATTCCTTATTAAGTGTACACAGTAATTGCACTTTTGAATCCATTGTTGTTTTCTGTGGAAGGTGGAATTGCCTCAGTCAGCCTCTTGTTCTGAAAATGCCTTGACTATATTTGTGGCTCTTCTGTGCAGCTGATATCTATTTGTTCACTGCAGACAGCACCAGCTCTCCTCCACTAACCTCCTCAATCCCCTCACCTCCATCCCTCTTTTCTCCAAAGAGACTGTCCCTCTCTGCCAACTGGGTCCTAAGGGAGCTCGGCCACCCATTGGGGACCCATTAGGGCAGGGGGGGTGGGAGAGCAGGGAGAGACGGCTGCAGGTCAAAACGCTTTGTGGCCGAGGAGGGCTATCATTTACTGTAATTCAGGTCCTGTCAGGCTGAAGGAGAGGGAAGGTGAAGTGGTGTGGTGCGCCATGGCTCTCATCTGTCTCTCCCCCCACCCCCACCTATCATAGACAATGGCTGGCTGGCTGGCTGGCTGGCTGGTTAGTGGGAGGATGGGTTCTGGAGGAGATATTACAGCTACAGTGAGGTATATCTATTTTGTTGCAGCTGAGGATTGTTCTATGTTATTTTCCCATGAGGCACTTCACTGACTGACTTACGCCTTACAGTGAGTGAGCAGGTAGAGGTTCAGCGCCTTTCTCAAGGATACTTTTAACAAGACATGTGACTGCTGTTAGAATCAAAGCACTAACTTTGCATTTTTAAGTATTATTACAAACAATGAATGAGCAAATCCTTAACAATGCACTTGCAGGGCTGACAGACACAAACTGGTGTTTTGGGGTGATCAAACCCAAGATCTGTTGGGTAGAGAACCGTTTGTAGGATCTGTGAGGCTTCCCGCTGTCGCTCCTGCTGTCAGTGATTAACCTCTCCTGTTCATCGCTGACAACAGGACAAACATTTCTCTCTGTCCTTGTTATGTGTTATCTGCTTCTGCTTGTCTCCCCTACTCTGTGTTCCAGTTTGGTGTTTAAGCAAATAAATCTGTACAGCGAATTTTCACTATGATCAAATGTAAGCGGCAGTACTAATAGCGCATTAATAGTGCTAAGATTATTCTTATATGTTGCAGTCACAACCTAAAGTTGATATATGACAATCGCAGAGAGTTCAAGCTTTTCAAAGAGTAAAAATTGGTTCTCCACAGACCTGTGAAAGTACCAAGACACAAAGTAGGTCTACTAATAATCTAGGATAGCTGGGAAATGTATGCACCTGTGTACACAGTCCAGTTTTTCAGTCAAGTATATAGACTGAAATATATCTTTTGAGGAATGATGCTGAGCAATCTGCAAAGGAACTGTTTACAGTGATTCAGAAAAATGCCATGACCACTATCTTCAAGGTAAAGCAACACACGAATACAGAGAAATGCATTTATTGTATCTCAGTGGAATTTAAACTCTACCACTTCACAAATATACAAGTTCATTATTTTGCTAAATGAGTGCTGAAATGTAGATGTTACTAAAAGATAGTACGAGTGGCACTTGGTACAGACAGGTGTACTGAAACAAGCCAAAGAAGTAAAAGCTTTGAAATTTTCCCTTAAAAACAACTGCTCAACTGCTATTTGTTTTCACTCTGAATATTTACCCAGAGGCCTTTCAGCATTGTCAAAAAGCTGCATCATCTTCATTTCCTTGTTTTTCTTGCTATACAAAAGATGATGAATTCATGTTGCTAAAGCAGATAGGTATGGCTATTCAGAACTACATCAAATTATGAATTTCTGATTTCTGTTTTCATCGCCATTCTTAACATAGTAATTGCATGGATAGAAATGGCAGCTACACAGAAAACACAAAGAAAACATCACTGGATTAAAAAAAAAATATATCAAATAGTCCTTAAAGTTTAAGCACAAATGTATCAATATACATTTTTTCTCTACATTCATATTGTCATCAACATCAAGAAATTATCCCTCTGTTGTCCTTCCTTTCCTCTGTTCCTGAGCCTTATAACTAACTTACTTCCTTGACTGCTCAAATTTCTCAAAGGAATCATTACAGGACACTTTTTCCTTTGGTCTTTAAATTTCAAAACCATCCTGAGCCTGTTCTGCTATCAGATGCAGATGGGTGCTTTCATATTAGGTAATAAAACTAATAAAACTTGCGTGATGACTCCTCTGATATCTTGCTAGAAAAGAACATTATCTCTTATTATCAAAGTTATTAGACACCCTAAGACCTTTGCTTGCAAAACAGTCTCAGACTGATTCATGTCGGGCTGCAATATTTTCCAAAATTGGATTTATTCCCACTGGGCTGAAGACCTTGGACTCTGAGAGGTAACCTGCTATGATGAAATTTGTCACTAGAGGACAGCATCTTCCTCTTTAATAACATCCACCAGACCAAAGGAAACGCCCTTTACAGTCAGAGGCCATTGGACGGCTTTCATCTTTTGCACACTGCCTCTGAGTGGATATTTCCATTGAAAAAAGGAGAGCTCAGTCCATGCACTCAAAGCTGTCCTCTCTTCAGAAGATGCTACATTTTCATCTTTTTAAAGCACACAGATGATGCTTTATCCTGGAGCAGGTTAGAATGAGTCAGCAGGGGTTTATTGCCTTCTTCACCGACACTTCAACAGGTTCTTATAAGCCGTTATAAAACAATTAAAAGCAGCATTGTATGGCCATGAAAGATGTGTCCAGGCACTGTGCCATAATGATGATGTTCACTTCCGTCAGCTGGTGTATAATTGCACCAAACCGGGGTGTGTCACTGTCAGAAGACACATGTAAATTATGGGCTGTTATACACTCTTATTTGTTAGATAAAGAGGTAAGATGAAACTATTGGCTTAGCAGGTTTTCCTTTACGAATGCACAGACATCTGATGTAATTATCCTTTTGTGCTTCTAAATTAGGATGAGCACCAACGTTAAAAGCTGGCTTTGATGCCAAATGAAACAAAGGAGGGTGACCGTGCTGTAGGTATGATGGTTATAAAAGAAGGTAATGCATGCGCATTTATACACGTACAGAGCATGGATGGGTAATTACATTAAATCATCACCACAAAGAATCACATACCCCCAACACAACAGTATGAAGGCTACATCAAATTACTGCTCAAATCTCATCTCAGTTGACCTGATTTTGAAACAGGCCTAATTTCTAAATGCATGATGGCATTAATAAGCTAGTGGTGCAATTTACTATCCTTCCACAAGGGGGCGATGTTGGTCTCAGTTTGGACATTTGTGTGTAACCCCCCCCCCCACCATCATCACTTCATTAAATAAAGCCGCACACAACCGTCACACCAAATCAGTTATTGTCAGCGCTTAAAGAGTCACACAGCGACACATGAGCGCACAGCCTTTGTCTGAATCCACCATTTAACAGCACAATTCTGGTGAACAAATCACTCCTGCTGCATCCTCGTTGACCTGTTTTGTCAGTCGTCAAGCAAGTAAGGTCTGTGGATAAACCAACACGTTCCCGGCCCAAAAATAAGCCCTCTATGTCTCCAGCTTTGAAATGGGATCTTAAAAACAAGAGCTTGGCCCAGCCACACTCTCTAATTAGAGAGGCCCACAGATGCCTGCATGCTCCCACACACACACACACACACACACACACACACACACACACACACACACATAGAAACCACACATGCAGACATGCACACACACACAAATTACAGAAAGACCAGAGAGATCAAAGAAAAGAACACAGTACAGTAGTTAGTGTATTTACAACACCCCTTCCAAAAAAAATGACAAGTAGCAAGTGTCTTTTTTTTTTTTGTTGTTGTTGTTGCATGAACTGATGCCGCTTGTGCACTGAATGCCATGAATGCTGCCTCTCCCAGATATTATTGGCACACCCATTGGTTTCTGAGTGCGTGAATGAGCTGGCTGTCATTTTCTATCTATGCGCTTTTTCAGTAATGTGTCACATGATCAGCGAGGCAGCCCTAGCCGCCTTTATCATGCTAATGTTTTTCAATTTCCCCCCACAAAGAGCATACATAGCTCATACAAAAGATGGCTTCAGACAGGCCCGTAACTCTCCGTCTCTGTCTCTCTCTGAAACACACTCACAGTACGCACACTCTGACAGAGTCCCATTTCAGTGGCCAGATACAGTCATTTCTTGTCTGATGAACACAGTGACGCATTGAGATTCACGCGCAGACTGTGTGAGACACATACTCACGCGCCCGCACGTACACAACCCCTGCATGCGTTTACACACTCGCGGGGGAAAGACACACAAATGCACAAATGCACTCGCTTGTACCCATCCTCACAGCTGGTCGCCCCTCTGAATGCGAGCAAGTGGATCTTATCACTGGTACTTATGTGTGTACACACACATGCACACACACACATACACATATGCCCACACACACACAGAAAATACAGCACAAAAAGGCCTTTCCACATCCAATTCTGTCACTACCAAACTTTTCTTTCTTTCTTTCTTTCTTTCTTTCTTTCTTTCTTTCTTTCTTTCTTTCTTTCTTTCTTTCTTTCTTTCTTTCTTTGTATTGCTCTATCTCTTCTCTCTCAGCTGGCTGTCCTTGTTCAATCCCTAAATAACCACATCCTCTCAGCATGCTAACAAAGAAGCCCAATCAAGAGATAAATGTCTTTTTTTTGTCTTTTTATTCTGGCTCTGTCTCCTGCTCTCACTCTCTTCCATCCTCCTTCACACAAACAACATTTACCCATTTATTCTCACTTGCTTGTTCTTTCCACCATAAGTATGCAGCCGATATATTAAAACATTATCTCAGCAATTAGCACTGTGTGCAGCTCACTTGCAAAAGCACTGAACCAAGTAAGTGAGGTTTGGGACTCTGTTAGCACTGGGAATAGAGTACAATCATATGCATGTTCCGCATGAGTGAGGTAGTGATATGTTTACATTCCATGTTGATTTTAGCACCGTTTAATGTCTTGATTAGTATTTACTGTGTTTTAGAACAAGCAGAGACGTTCACCCTTCTATTCTATCGCCTTTCTATTAACCAAATGTTTGATAAGACTGCACAGGATAGCAACTACTTCACAGCCTCTTGGATATGTTCACAAATCAGGTTATTATATTCAGGTAATCAATATGTGGTTAAAATTATGTTCTTCCATCGTGCAGTCTGTCAGATTGGGAAGGTGAAGGACAGTCGTCCTGTGAACTTACAGCTCACTGACAGTCGACCTAGCTGCAGGCTATTGTTGTCTAATAACAGACACACACTAACACACAGATGCACACATGCATATGCCGAATCCCCCTCCCCTTTGAATAAATCAACACATGAAGCATATAATTCTCCATGTAGGGCCCGTTTAAGGGGGCGTTATGGCCCATTTTAAAATCTCATTAGCAGGGCAGCTGCACTTTGCACCCCAAGCTGGTGATTGGGGCTCTCTTTTTGTTTTGGGTTTTGTACGTGGGGCCCAAGCCGAAACCTTGTCCCCCACCTCCCTCCCCACCATCCTTTCCAAGAAAAGACATAGTGGAAAGATCAATGGCAACCACCCAGGCAAGGAGGGCACCTGCACTGCATCTTGTGATTTTATCCCCTCATAGGAAACTCAGATGTGATATTCTGTATGTGACATATGCATACATTAGGCAAAGAACTTATAGTACAGCAAGACATGTAACATCTGCACAAGTAGTCATTATTATGACCCATATTTATGTTTATTGTTAGGCTGCAACCTCTAGTGGCCGTAATAATTATGACAGGAGAAAAGGAGGATGTCAGGTGACGTAGTGTAAAGAGCAAGAAAGTCCACTCATGGAGGCGGTTGGGGTGGATGGATGTGTGAAACAAACACATAACTTTCACCCAGGACTTTGCCCTTGGAGACTGCTGGTCATGTCCCGTGTCAGCCTGCTCTTGTTCCCCGATCTTCAAATACTGATGCTTTGTCCCGCCCCTTGGTATCTCATACAGATGCACAAATTTATCATGTGTGAGATGGGTTGGGCCACCAGGCTTTCAGCTAATTCTACTAAACTTATCCACGTAATATTAGATATTCAGAGCAAGATGACATGTAAAGAGCATGAAAGTACACAAACGGAGGAATTGGATTGGTGAAAAAAAAAAAAACAACACACAACTTTGACTGTGTTGCTTAAACCTAGCCAAGCCGTTTTGGTGCTTAAACCTCTCCAAACTGTGGCCATTTAACATGTACTATGTAAAGGCTTTTTGGCAGGAAGGCTTTGAGTGTTGCTCAAATGTGTGAGAATGTGTTGGACGTCCCGACACAGTCCTGGACGGGTGTACAGTGGAATTAGCTGAAAGCCTGATGTGTCTCAGACAGACACTACATTGTGCAGCTGTATGAGATGCCAAGGGGCGCTACAAAGCAGCAGTATTTGACGGTCTGGCAATAGGAAAAGGCTGGTGCGTGAACCCGAAAGTCAACTGAACCCCTAACCCATAACTTCTGAGGCACACTATAGTTATGTAACATCTGTAACGGTGATCTGTTCCCAAACCTAACCAAATAGTTGTGTTGTGTAAACCTAACCAAGTGGTTTTTGTGTGTAAACCTGAGTAACAATGTTACCCAGGTGACAGGTTGGTACTCTCCAATGGTCATATATGTCATATTGGGAGTCATCGGCAATCGACCTATTCAGTTGTTTAGTTGACGGTATGCATCAATGATAATCACTTGGTACACATAATGTAACACATATGATGCTTTGTGTTATTGTCAGGGTGCAAATAGCATATGCAAATAAATAGCCGGTTAAATACATTCATGTTGTTCACATTTAGGCTTCCGCTGTTGCTCCACGTGTGAGGATTCCCATACTGCATGGCAGCTTTTCCTGCTATGCCAACTGTTTGGGATCTGTCGTTTTACTCATTAAGGTATGTGTTTATTCAATTAAAATTGCATCCATAATGTTAGTGGAAGCACCCCCTCTGGTATTATAATGCCAAACATATGCAGTTTTCTCACACATTAATAAGTCAAGCGAAAGGAGGACACTTTTCCAGGGGAACGAGGACACTGAATGCAGGCATTTTCTGCAAGATTAATCTCTTCATTCCAAAAAAATGATGAAACAGAAACATTCTCAATGAGGTATTGACAGGCTGGTTTTCATGTAGATTAATTTTATTACGAGAGACTGTAGAAGGTTTACCAGATTAAAAAAAGACCATTCTCACAAAGTAGTTTATAGCAAGACACGATGATAAGGAAAACTAAATAAAATCACCTTAATACCTATAGGCTGCTTTATTCTTTGACACACCATGAATCCCTGTATACTAACTACACTGGAGGAGCTTCCTGACAAATTAAATAGTTTTACTTTGTTTTTCAAAAATAGTTGTACACAATAAACATCTTAACTCCTCATCTACAACAGTAACAACTAACTCACTAGTATGTTTGGCTATTTTTACACCATGTGACCAGTTTCCAGCTGGACACTTTTTCTTTTTTTCAAGCAGTGCCAGAACTTGATAAGAAAAGATGGCGTGTGAAAATAATGATTTCACACCTTGTCTCAGCACATTCAGTGAGTTCCCTTTACGTGTATTTTTGTGAAAAAATAAATCTCAGAGACAGAACGTTGTAGTCCCTGAAGCTTGCTTTTGCACGATGGGAGCTTTGTACAGCCACAGACAAACTCTGGAAGCACACAAGCGTGGTAAGAGTAAACATGTTAGGTGGTTGGTACACACCTTTGGGCATATTTCTGGCACTCTGTCCGTACGATATGCAATGAAGGGTGAGGTAAAAGTGCCAGTGTTAGCAGGAAAAAAAAAAAAACCTCACTGTCGAAATAATTCAGTGTAGTGTAGAATTTAGCAGGGACTATTTTTAAACTGGGAAAAACCTCACAGCCTGTACTTTAAAAAAAGGTCATGCAAGGCAAGATGGAGAGGTGCCATGAATGAGGTTCTGGCAGATGTGTGAGCTGTCGTTTTGTCTCTTTTTCTCCCCCTGTTTCCTTCCCTCACTTCCTTCAGTTTGTTTCAGGCACTGCTGGTGTCTTTGCACACTCCCCTCCTTTCCAATCTCCCCCCACTGCGCATGTGTGAATTTAATGTTTATGAGACAGCCAACCTGATGAACTATCACCCTTGAAATAAAACACTTCCATATCAAACTGCACTGTGCGCTCTTAGGGAGAATATTACACAAAGTTTTCTCTCACAAAATATTGTACACTCTTCAATAAATCAGTTAATATTTGGCAAAAATAGATGTACAAATGGGAAATGTAATGTTTGCTCACTGGTATTCTGAGTCAGTATTGCTTTAGCGGTTTCCACTGTCTGGCAACAGCAGGAATCTGGCAAAAGTCAGCAAATAATTGTTTTTAGAATCATTCACTGTGGTGAGACCTTGAGACAAATCTGTGTTGAATTCATGTGCCAGTGGTGTTAAAGTCAGGCATCTGCAGAAGGCTGACAGAGAGTCTGAAAAAGATTCTGCTTGCACATATTGAAAACAGTAAAAACTGTATTTTTTTGCCCCCTTTCAGGATTTGTTAGACTATTTGACTTTGGACCCGGGTGGTGCACCTAGTTGGCGAGTGTAATATGTAACACACATGCATCCTCTACCACTTCATTTCTACACACACCTCATAAACCATGTACAATGTGTGTCTCCTTTCCCCAGCAATTTGCCACATGTCCTTGCTATGTTGAATGTGAAAAAAGAGAGAACAAGGGGAACATCAGATATCGGTGCGGCTGCGTCCTCCCTACACCAGATCCAACAGATCCACTGATAGACGTAAGGCTGACGGAGAGAGTATACACCCCAGACAGGATATTAGAATGGACGTTTCCTTCTTTCGTACGCCACAGGCAGGGCCCTCTTCCACTTGTCTTCTCTGTAGAAAGACATGGAGGAAAGATAAAGACGTGAGCGGAGCTGACAGGCTGCTGGAGCCACGGTCTCCTTCGCTGTTTGCATCTTGAGTCGGATTCTGATTTGATCCTGAGAGGATGATTGTGATGGGGGCTTTTTTGGTATGCGGACAACAGATGGCAAGGGATGATGCAGATCTCTGTGTCCGAGGTGGTAGGAAGCTATTTGATGGTGAAGAACAATATTTGTCTTGTTTTAATTTAACCTTTATTTAACCATGTAGCCCCAGTGAGATAAGGAATCTTTTATTCTGGGAGACAAGGTCAAGAGAGCCGCATCATGATTCATTTGTGGTTATGGAAAAACAACAAGAGACAAAATGAAAAAGCAAATTTCAAACAACGCCACGAGAGAGGAAAAAGGAAATGCAAAATGCCCGACGCAGGGCAAGGGTTAAGGGTGTCACTTTCCTTGGAGCACCCGACATCTATGGACATTGTTTATCTAAGATTCATACACCAAGGACAGCTGTGTCTGACTCACTGTGCCACACGAGCACTGTACGTTAGAGACAAAAAGACCGGGTTGGACTCACAGTTTGCCTGCCAGATCAGCAAGTGTTTGCAAGGAGCTCTCTCTGTTTTGACGATAATTTAACCCCGAATTAGTTGCTGTAATTGTCACTGATTTGTCTATCTGTTTTTGTTCAAAACATGCCAAACATCAGTTTTACACAACTACAGCTTTACATTGTGAAAATATCAATATCAATATACTGAAGGCCTTTGTGGGATGGCTAATTTCTCCAGACCTCTACACTCCTGCATTTAGACATGCAGTAGAACATAAAGCATGACAACAACATCTAACAGTATAAGCAAAGCAGTGGGGGCCATTTAAAATTTTAAGAACAAAATCAAAATTTATATACAGGAAATCCGTGGCACTGACGGGAGGCTGCATGTTTTTATAACAATATGTAACTTTTCTGACAGACACAATAAAGAAGTTCAATGACGTGATGCACGACCATCAACCTCAGTTTAATTAGCAGTAAGTGCATTTCGTCAAAAGTGTGTTTGTGCATGCCAGTGCATTCATGCATCTGAATTCATGTTTATGCATGCCTGTGGAGGGGCATTCCATATGTGTGAGCATGTGTGCACGCATGCATGCGTATTCCATCACACATGACCTACTGTACCTACACACCAAGCTCTGCCCTCTCTGCAGCGACATCTCTTATGGAACTGTAAGCTTCACATTGCACTTTGAATACTGTCATTAGCACACAAACGAGTGACTCTCACCTGCATCATCACCGAGATTACCTAATGAATCACGCTGATCGACACTACCTTTCACTGTGACCATGCTTTATCTGCAAAAGTTCAATTTTAACGTGTCCTCACTGATGTGTAAAAGTGGATCCATGTGTGCTTGTTTTGCCTGCATGTGAAGTGACACAGAATTTACATAGTTATCAAGCGGCCGAGCGTGAGTAAACCATGTGAACCGTAAGGACACGGGCAACATCCTGCAACACATGTCCTGATCGGGTGGAGCATCATCCCTCTCAACCAGGCCAAGCACCTCAAGAGCTGGTGCATGTTATTTATTATTATTATTCCTTGTGATAAAAATTATTTAAATCCTCCAGTTCTGGGGGCACAGCGTTTGCTGTTACATTCTACAGTGTGGTGGTGTTATGTGAGGAAAGGTTTTAGCTCACAGTAAATCTGGAGTTGAGCTACACAGGATGGGGCGACCCAGGAGATAATATACATATGGGATTACTATGTGTCGGATATGGCACAGACTAAAGTGCACCAGTATAAACAGGGTGGATTTATGTTGGATGCAAGTGTGAATTTACGGCAGCGCACAGTCGCAAACGGCCTCCTCTTTCTCCCTCTCTCTCTCTCTCTCTCTCTCTCTCTCTCTCTCTCTGTCTCTCTCTCTCTCTCTCTCTCTCTCTCTCTCTCTCTCTCTGTCTGTCTCTCTCTCTCTCTCTCTCTCTCGCTCTCTTGTTATCCCTTACCCTCAAATGCTATGTATGTGAATTGGTAATTGCCTGATAGACTGGGAGTTTAATGAGAAAATGTCTGGCAAAGGCAATCACCAGTTCCAGGCTATTTGCTTTCAGCACAGATTATTTCAGTGAGTGAGTGCACAAAATTGGATCATTATGGAGTGGGTTTTATAATGCGAGAATGACAGGGAGCATTAGGACGAGTAGGCATGATGCTTTCTTTATTTAACTGTTTCATTCATTTTGCATTCATCAGTCCAGGTTGTTCTGAGTCCCTTCCACAGGTTAAGGAGACCGGTTTTAAGAGACAGTTTTAAAGCAGGTGATGAATAGAGAAGGTGAAAGACAGTGAGGAAGAGAGGAAGGATGCAGGCTGACAAAATGTTTTTCTAAATCTTTATATGTGTTGATAGTTCCACTGAGATTCTTCTACTTGAGGTTCGGCTTTCAAAAACACCGGCAGCAGCACATTTATTTGCATTTCAAATAAAGTGATGGACAATCTGAAAGTGAGGTGAGAAAGAGGAGAGGAAATGAGAAACAATCAGCAAGAAAAAAAATGAGAGACAGTTTTGCAAATGACATGATATTTGTTTTGAGCTGATAATGACGAAGACAGTGATGAATGTCAAACGGCTGGCATTTGTCACTGGCAGGCCCTGGTTGTACTCCCAGGTGAGAATGTGTGGTACACTTAGTGAAAGAAAAACAAGTCTTTCATACACAGGTAACTGTTATGGATTGATTATGGTTAAAGAAAAGTGGGAAATAGTTCATAAAACACAAATGCTGATACAGACTAAGACCGGTTTTATTCACTCTCCCTCACTCCCTCCATAACAACCCTAAAATCAAGCGAACCTAAAGCCTCCCCCAGGCCTGGTTACACAAGCCAAGACATTTGTGTGGTTGGTACAGTATGGTTCCTATTTCCTATATATGGTACTTTGAATGTATGGGCCAGACGGAGTAGACAAAGCCGGTCTATCCAATTCCAGCAGAGCTGTACATAAACTCCAACCCCTGTCGATCTTTCCATCCAGAGATGTGCTGGAAGCGTTCCCAGACTTACGAAGGCTGAGGCTGCTCGTGATGACTTCACCCTGAGACAACCTAATTGGGGAACTGTCATGACATTACCACTAAATCCCCCTTAAATAAAGCTTTGACTTTGAATCGTGCTGTGAATTATGGTCTTGAGGAAAACGCCTGTTGGGATTTTTTTTTTTTTTGATTAATAGTGTCAGAGGACATATTAAAAAAAATGTAGTGGGGGGTTGTCAGGGGTTCTGCGGATGGAGAGGTGGTGGATCTGTGAATGGGTAATCACATCTGCAATGCCGGGCCCTGCCACCTAATACTCACAGCAGGGTCCAAGGTAAACACAGCTGTGAAATGTCCTGAGCAACTGCACAAATAATAAATCTGTATGGGTGCAGTGGGCGGCTGCTGGGCCCTTTCTCCTTCAACCCTCCGTGCGTCTGTCTGTCTGTCTGTCTGTCTGTCTGTCTGTCTGTCTGTCTGTCTGTCTGTCTGTCTGTCTGTCTGTCTGTCTGTTTGTTTGTTTCCCAGAGGGACAGTAGCAGCGCTCACAATCAGCAGTAGAATGCAGAGACTGTGTACGAATGAAAGACGGCAGCAAATCAAGATGGATGACAAAGAGAATGACAACATGCATGCTTTGGAGGTATTGTAGATTTGGCTTCATCCATCCATCCACATTTACTCTCGATTTGGACAAGCTGTTTTGTTTGGAGCACGGTGCTGCTTAGAAGTGTGTGAAACATTATGAGACAGAATTCATTCATGTGAAGGGAATAAAATGTCCCATTTTTAAGCCTGTGTACAGCAGAGTTGGTGGAGGTTATATGTTTGGTGGAGGTAAGAAGTACTAAGCCACATTATATTACCTCCCCTCAGGAGAGATTATATTTCTTTTTCTTTTCTTTCTTTTCTTTTCTTTTGCCTCAAATTAAGATTTTCCAAGCACAAAAATGACTGTAAGCAAATATGACTCAGACTTGAGTGATGCAGGCAAAAAAGCAAAATACTGCTAAAAGCTCAAGTAAAATCTGGATATATTTGATACTGGAAGAGAATTTTCTTTTTTAACTCATCAGACTAGTCACACTTTAGCCAATACAATTCTTAATGATTTCTATGTTTTGTTTTGTCCCCCCCCCCCACACACATTTCTTTAGGGTAGTGTTTTTACCATCAAACTGAAGTGAGCTCTGTAGGTAGACTAGAATTATCAACAAACAAACAAACTGACCAACCCTGAAATTTACAGGAATAGTTCAGGGTTTTTGAAGTGGGCTTGAATGATGGACTTACCCACAGGCAGTGAGTTTGGAGAAGCAGAGAGTAGTAGCTACCACTAATCATGTTGCTCATTTGAGTCAGTTCATTCAGATTTGCATAATTGTGGAGTTCCTTCACTTTTTTTTCTCTAAGATCAATTCTCTAAGGTCACATCACCATTGAAATACATTTGAGTATGAACAATACACCAGTAAGTGAATGCATCACCATTCAAAGGCAGTTCATTACGCAACACCAAGACATTCAGTGTGCTCGTCCCACCTGTCACATTCAGTTCAGGACAAAGGTCGCCCATACAACCACTGTACATAAGGACAGAAGGGTAATGGAAGCTGCTTGTTATTTACAAGTAATGATTGTTTTTGTGGTTTTCAAGGTCTTTTAATAGGCTTTTAAAGAGGAAAGATCATACAGTGAATCACAGCTGAGCTGACAGTGAGGGGAGATCCACTGTTAAAAGCCACTGATTCCATCAGTGACAATACTTAATCAAACTAACAATCAAATTGTGAGCTCACATTGAACATTTGTTTATAAAGATTTTTTTGTGCGTATACTGAAAGCCTCTACGTCATACGCTATTTCAGATGGTAGCAGACAGAGCCTGCATTTCTAAGCAACATGCAAATATGCATAGACATACTGCTGGCACAGTTTTACATGCACTAACATAATTTGCCAATTCTTTTGGACAAAAGCTCATTTGACAACAGTACAAAGACAATATATTTAAAGTTTCACATCATCAACTTCATTGATTTATGTAAATATATGCTTGATGCCAGCAAAATAGTTCAAACAAGTTGGGACAGGAGCAACGAAAGACTGAGAAAGTTGTGGAATGCTCCAAAAACATTCCACAGGTAAACATGTTCATTGGTAACAGGTGATGTTATGGCACATAGATTCAGAAAAATCCTGCTCTGTATGTATAAAGCCAAGTTTTTTTAAAAGATGAACTTGGTTTTTGCAACAAGTGTGTTATTTTCGTGGTTTTTGTTTTTTTTGGCCAACATTCCTATCAGCTGCAATAGAAATGCACTCATTCATTGCCTCCTTCTCAAGAATGTGTTCATTTGTTGATGTCATGCCAATTGGCACTTAAGGGGTCTTAATCTGGTTTTAATAGGACCTGGCAATAGTCTACCCTGCCAAAACATTTCAACACAAACTTACAGACTGTCACCAAAGTGAATAAGTCAAGCAATGCAGGAAGTCTACCGCAAAGGCAAATGTTTGCCTAAGCCTTTCTGTCAGCTCTTTGTCGCCAAGTGTGGAGATCTCCTGGAGGGGATTCAGCGCAGGTGTAGGAACATTGACTTTGTCATCCCTTTAACTTGTGTTCTTCTTGTCAAGAGGTGTTGAATACTCTCTGAATGTGTCCCTGGGAGTGATAGCAGAGGAGGAAGCCAGGGAGTTTTTCCAACTCAGACAACTCAGACAACTCAGACACCCAAAGCACCTACTGGACACATCAACGCTGTCTGTGTCAATAATGTCAGACACAAATGGTGTTTGACTTGCCAAGAGGTGATTCAGTTTGACCAAATTCTAGAGTGATTATACTGCACTTCATCTCTTAAATATGCAGATATATTCCCATGCCTGGAGATAGTCCCATGGATCTCACAGAGGTCCAACAAAGTTTCTGACATGGATTAGTTTTTAATAGAAACAGCTTGCAACGACAAAGAAAGCTTAAGTTGTCTATAGTTGTGACTTATCAAACCAGGATGCCTGTTAACTAGTGTTGTTTTTGGCAGCCTGTTTTAATTTTAGTCTTAGTCTCATCTTTGTGTCAAGCTGTCATTTTAGTTTTTATTAGTTTTAGTCACGTTCATACTCTTTTTAGTCTAGTCAAGTTTCAGTCGACTAAAAGTCTGAGCATTTCAGTCTTATTTTTACAGAAGCCCTCAAAGGCCATGGATCAACATATTTTTTCGCTCCGGTTTACTGTGATAACGAGATAATATTCCACCGTTTTATCGTGATAACGACATAATATTCCACCGTTTTATCGTTATAACGAGTTAATTTTCCGGTGAGGTAGGATGTCAAATCAACCTGCCAAACCGGACGGTGCTCTGCTACCCTGAACACCACCGACTGAAGCCAGGCCTGGACGTGCTCTCCTGTAGCTGCACACTCGGTAAGTTAAGCATGTTCATGTGTTTGTTACCTACCTCACCAGACAATTAACTCGTTATAATGATAAAACGGTGGAATATTATGTCGTTATCACGATAAAACAGTGGAATATTATGTCAATATCACGGTAAAATGGTGGAATATTATGTCAATATTACAGTAAAACAGTGGAATATTATGTCGTTATAACGATAAAAAGGTGGAATATTATTTCGTTATCACGGTAAAACAGCGAAAAAACTATGTTGATCCATGGCCTTTTGGGGCTTCCGTATATTTTAGTCAGAATTATCCGTGACTATTTTTGTTTAGTTTTAGTCGATGAAAACTGATGACATTTTAGTATAGTTTTAGTCAATGAAAATTGTAGTCTCTTTTTAGTAATGCAGTTCTGTTTAACCCAGTCACTATAGTATCTAGTAGTACAGATGAAACCAAAATTTTCTTGTAGTCAAACCCATTTCACAATTCAAACAAGTTTGTGTTATTATTGTATTGTTACCGTATAGACTTAAGAATACATCCATTCCAGACACGAAGACGCTCTGATTTGAATTTACAACATATTTATTTTACCAACCAAAGCCGGCAGGCCGGCCATCGGTCCCGTTCGCCTGCGACTGCGCAGTGCGACCTGATGCAGCCCCTGGACTGAGACACGGGAAACAGAAATACTGCAAAATAATAATAACAACGCGACTAAACGAGACGAAATAACGTCAGAGCATTTCGTCTCGTTTTCGTCAACGAAAATGAAGAGACATTTTAGCAGAGTTTTTATTTTGTAAACCACATTTAGTCTCGTTTATTCGTCAACGATATTGTATTATATATTTAATTGTAGTTATCGTCACATGACCAGCATTTACGTTGCGTCTCGTCTCGTTTTCGTCACTAAAGGTTCGTTGACGACGATATTTAGCCATAATTTTCATTGACGAAAGCAACTATACTGGTAACAGACAGTTTCCCATTTTATAAGAATTCCCTGCTTCCAGTGCCAGCTGGGTAAAACTGTCTCTAAGATTTCCGAACAAGATAGAAGTGTTTGTCCTACCACCCAATGTACAGCAGAAAAATGCTTTCTGTTGACAGCTGTACAACCTTTGCACATCTTTATATTTCCCTCCAGTATGACCAGTCCAGCACCACAGCAATATTTCCACACTTCTCACTGCTTTTTTTTATTGGCAGGACTGAACACTCTCACCCAAACAATCAATAAGGAGTTTAACATGTTGAACCAGCGCCTCGAAGGATGTTTTCACACCAAGTCTGCTGAAAGGGATTTTCCTTTTATCTTGATTCAAGGGCACTTACGCAGAAGCTGCTCTTGAACTCTGGTCCAGAGAAGAAGCCTGAAAATAGAAGAAATATTTCTTATTGCACAAACTTAAAGATACTTAGCCCTTTTACAGTAGATTCACATTGCTTTTGTTGAAATGCACAGTATGTATAATCTCTGCTGCGAGGGGTTTGATGATGTCGTGAAGTAACTTGGGATCATGGAAAATGTTGTCTTCATTGTTAAATAACCACCTCTGCAGAGAGGGTAGGCAGCTAGTTCACCAACTTTCTTGTGTTTTCCTTGTTTCCCCTGGAAGTTATAGCAGGAAGAGGGGGTAAAGGGGATATGATGCCATTGTTAGGTGATCATATTAAACCTGATACCATAAGTAACATGATGGATTTCTCTAGGTTTGAATATTGTTGAAAATATTAAGGATAATGTAAGCATGCAACCCATCACAATATATAACGTAAGGTCTTATTGGTTTTAGATATCTTAATCTCACATATTATGCCTTGAAATGTTACAACATTCATTATAAGGGTGTGAGCGCTAATGTAATGAAAATTTGGAGATATAATCTGACAGAAGTAGGGCTGCTGTAATAAGCTCACCTTCATTAAAGCCAGCAAAGCACAAAACTCTGCTCATATATCAGCCTGTGGTTTTTCCATTTGAGAAATATGCCTCCTCTGAAGCTGCTGCAGCAGATTAAATGACTTAAGATAGAGTGACATTCAGTACTTGTGTGTGCCGGTTATGGGAGGAAGTTGTTCATCAACACCAGCACTGACTGGGCCATGTAAATGAAATATAAAATATGTGAATTCCTAGAGTCTTCAAATAAAGGGTCAGTGCAGCTGATTTCCACCTCAATGCCAAGGAGCCATTTTGTCAGTCATGGCCACTATCAACATTCCGCTGTGCCTTTAAATGTACTTTCATATTTGGTTATGAAGATGTGTGTGTGGGGGGCACCGTTGTGTTGATTGAGTCACATCCAGCAGTGCTGCTGTGGGTGCAAAACAGCCTCCGGTATTAGCATGTATAAACAGGCTTATAAATGGAGCACTATTTGGCTGTTCATTTTCATCCTCTTAACAGTAAACAAGGCGGAACAGGCCCTGACACCCTCAAATAAATGGAGACCAACGCACGCAAATTCAGCTTCAGCGAGGGAACCGAGGAGGGTTGTTTGAGTTAAGGTCAATCCTGTTTAGATTGCATTGGTCGTAGGCCGACTTCTTTTTTTCTTTTTTGCGTTTTGTTTGTTGAGCTTCTCTGTCTGAGTCAAATAATGTATTCATGTATTCTGAAGTCTGATGTAATGAATGTGACTGTGTTTGCTTGTGTTGTAGGGCTGGTTTTTATGGTGAAGTGTGTGTGTGTATGCTTGGAGTCAGGGAGGTACAAAACATTCGGCACAGTGGATTCCCTCGCATATAAATATATATAAATATGGGTGCGTTCTGGTAGAGGCTTTCGAGTAAAAACATATAATGTACTGTATATCTAATTTTATGGGGACATATCTGGCTCGAATTAGTTCTGGTTTCAGAGTGTCTATTTCTAAAACGGGATTTTAAGACTCTTACTCAAGAAACTGACAGCTGTTCCGAGTGTCAGCTGACCTTACATCCACCATATCAATGCTGTTATAATGACTGAATCACCATCCTCAGACGAGCTGAATTTTTGCACCCTACCCTGTCAAATGTCAACAAACTGAAGTAAAAGAGTGGCTGGTAAAGACAAGTTATAGACCCAGAGAGCGGAGCTAAGAAGTGAGCAAATGTTGAACTTAGACTTGCTGGAGATGCTCGGCGACTGCTGGATCCATGATTCAGTGATCATTCTGTTGGTTTGTTAACAGCTTTAATCATCTCAGTGCTTAAAGCTGTGAGAAAGAAATGCAGCTTGAAATTGACAGGCTTTAACAATGTAAAGATATTACTTTATTTCTTGTGCTGACTCAGTGAATAGCTGCTCATGACACAATATGGAGAATCATCAAAATTTATATCCTGTTCCAGATGTGATTAAAACAACACCATGCTTCAAGTAACATGAACACTCAGTAGCCTGCGCCGCTGCTGGCTTATGAATGAAGATGTGTGTCTAAATCATCAGGATTCCCATTTAGATATTATATTATTCATAACCGTTCAATAGCGAGGCTGAATTGCAGTTGAGACAAAGCAGCATTTTTACAAGCCGTTTGAAAGACTCATCTGTCACCTTTCACAGATAGAAATTTACAACGTGCCTCTGTCGGATGACAAGCCTTTGAATTATGCCACATGTGAGGATAATGGTGATTGTCAAAATGGCGGACAGGTTATATATGAGATCTCCATTCATTAAACGCTATCAGTCGTTCCTGAAGAACCCATTTAGATGAGCACAGTGGAGACAATGTAGCATGTCATTGTGATAGGTCCCTTCTTGGCTTTTTAGAGCTTTGCTAAAACAAAGACAGGATTAAGAGCACGGATTGAAATGGTAAACCAGAGTCAAATACATTTGTTTCTCCAACACAGCACAGTCTCCCCGCTCCCTGCAGCGACCCGCTCCGAGTTATTTATGATGTCGAAATTAATCTCACTTAGCGGGATGGGCTCTCGAAGAGGGGCCCTCCTTCTGAGTCGGCCGCCGAGCGAGGGATGAGGGAGAGATTGAGGAGAGGAGAGAGAGCGCAGAGCCACCGAGGACTTATTCAAATCCTCCCTCATAGATTAGCAATCGCAGCTTGACAAGCCGCCCTGCAAGTTATTATTTATTTAATTTTTTGAAAATCGAAGCTGTTTCTTACCAACATGTCAGAGACAGGGGGTAATCCGTTCGGAATTTAGGAGTGATGAGACAGGAGACAAACTTGCCGGCACATCACAGAGTACCGAGGATACAGGAAGTAAAATATGCAAACGAGGTCTGCAGGCTTTAAAGCAGCTGTCTGTTTGATTGCTGCTCTCTAGCATTGTTTGCCTATGATGGATGGAGGCTTTCATTGCATGGGCCCATTAGGAGTACAAATATTAGGATTTATGATTTCACATGATCTTTGATTGTGAGTTGACGTGAGGCTCTTTAAATGTATGGTGTGGTATTGCTCAGAAATGTATATGTGGATGTAAATATTTAAAGGAAACGGTGCTAATGCTGTTCACTTCAATGCTTGCCGGTGTCTGCACATTAACAAAGGGTCCAACAAAGATTTAAGTAGTCTTAGTAAAAGTCTCGGTAAATTAAAGTGTTCATGAAAAATGCAAAAAGAGCCACTCATGAGCAGGACCGGTATCAAATTGAACACACTCTGCATAGTCTTTTCTCTCTTGACTAAGACTTAATCTATTAAGATAATCTTTCTGCCCAAACAAACAGAATGCGACAAGGACTGTCTGAGGGTATAAACACAGCTCCTTTGTTGCAGCTTCCTCACTGAGACACTGTTTTAAACAGACAAACAAAGTGTGCAAGTGAATACCAGTCACCACTGGCACCTCTTACCGCAAATGCCAATTGTAATAGAATAAGTGGGGTTCAGCTGCATATACTGTGCAGAAGAGAGGAACTGAAAACAAAAAGTATGCAAGCTCACAGTGACACCGAATTAACATGATATATGCTAAATAATGTTTGCCAATGCACATAGAATATACTGCCCAAGTAGAGCTTTGTTGAACTTTCAGTTGATTCAAAGCAAAACTGAAGCTGTATAAATTTACATAAGCAAAAGTAAAAGGTTGCTTATTACATAAAGAATGACAGAGAAAACTCGAGGGTTTTTTAAGGTCTTAAAAAATAAGCAGGAATCATCAGGACACATGCATTATATTCTCTCTTTAGCCAAATCCTTATTCATACAGTACAATAAGCTTGTTGTCAGTAATTCATGCAGTTAAGTAAGTCGAACAGCAAACAATAAAAAAAAAAACTCGACTGCAGAATTAAGAAAAAAATGTCTTTTGTTGTTCTCCTCATGTGGAAAATGAGGCCAAAGAAGTTTAAAGCAACCAAATACTTGCAAGTTCAATCTGCAAGCAGTTAGTTTTCCAGTTTCTAGATAAATAAATATCACAGCGACAGATTAGATTGTAGTTATCGTCACTAACTCATTCCAAATTAATTTTGAATTCAGCTAGATTAATTTTGCAGAACAAGAGAATGTACAAAAAAGGTCAAGATGGGTTGGAAACCTTTTTAATAGCCATGCTCACACTAAAGTGTTTCAATAAACCAACTGGCTCATTATAGCTGGGACCCTCACAGAATATGCTGGCATCATTTGGAGGCCTTAGCTCCATGACATTTATGAATATTTGACAACAGATGAGTGGGCTCGGTGGGACGCCACTCCAAGCACCACCGACAAGTCTGCTAATAAAGCAAAGGCCATCAGCGGTTCCTGCGTTGAAGACCACACTCAATATCCACCGGCCGAGATAGCAGTTGATACACGCACACCCCTGCTGATGCGCACACTTGCGCACACCTACGCACACACTCACAACAACACCAAAACACATGCACGTGCATGTGCAGTGCTGTGCGTGTCAGTGCACACCATCAACAAGTGCTACTGAGAGACTGTTAACACAATCAATAACAGAGCAAATGAAAAAGCAATTTGATGCTTTTTGACCAACTGTGATTTCAATAATAATGCTGCATGTGAGCAATACTGCGCCTCCAAATGATCTGCGTGCATTTGCTGCTACACTTGAGACAAATTGTAACAAATAAAGTATCATTCTGATGGTCACGCTGTGGATAGTCAGAATCCCCACGTGCTTGATGAATAATGCAATTTGCGTGTGTGTGTCTGGGTATGTGTGTGTGCGTGTATGCTCGCATCAATCTTCTTCTCAGGCAGCTGTTAACCTCTAAGCTTTGAATGAGAAACAGGTGGTGGGGCCAAACACATGCTCTTGAGGAAACACCAAAACAGCCTAATAGCAGACATGTTGCTAATGCTGCACTAAACATTGCCCATTGAGGTCATTTGGTGTATTTCTTTTGTACTGTATATTTCATTTTCTGCCATGTTACGCTTGAGTAAAAATCTAGCTTTACAGCGGTTGCGTGCGTTTTCTCCTTGTGAGTCGCTGTGTTCTCTGCTCCACTTTACCCAGCACGTATTTTGACATTGAATAAGTCGTTGCCGAAACAAGACAATAGTTATACAACACCCTGCTCATATGTTGACACTTGAGTAAATATAGCAACAGAATAAAAATTGCAGCGACATCTGCTGTCATCCATAGCTTCTCATTTCATCATTCTGAGAGAGAAAGGCCTAAATATCTTGACGCTCAAACTGTTTGCAGAAGAGGAATGGGAATCTTTCACACATGCAACACTGTATTATTATTAAATTAGAGCTCTTGAGTGAACTTTTACCACCTGCAGGACCATACATGAAATGTCGCAGGGTGTTGCTCCTCGCCATTTTTTTCTGCTCACGTTTTTCCGTCTTTCCCCCTCTTCTTGTCGACCTCTTCAAGCGATTATACTTCCTTTGTTCTTTCTCGCTGCTCTCCTTTCCTTCCTCCCATTCCTCCATCCCCCTCTCTTTCTGTCCATCTGTATATGTTGCTTTCTCTACGTTGCCACGTGCATCGCTGTTCCCTGTTGGTTCTTGGCCAGCTCCCCCACTCTTCTGTTCTCGCTCTTGTTCACCCACCCCCACCTTCCTCCTCCTCCTCCTCCTCCTCTTCTTCTTCCCATTTTGCATGTGTGCCAGGGTCTGGGGGGCTCGGCACAGTGTACAGCCCAGTGGCCTAAAAGTGAATACTTACGTAATTGCCAACTGTCTCCAATCATTAGGGGCAGCCCTTAAAAAAGACATGTTTCGCCGACAGCTGCGTCCCCTTGCCTTTGCCAGCCTTTCAGATCGAATTTGCTTGAAAGGGCTCGTCCACATTATATTTAACCCCGGAGAACTGTGTGCACTGTGGACGACAGGGGGGAAAAGATAGAGGATACACAATTGTTGCAGAGTTCTACAACATGATGTATGAATGAAAACTAAGATTGATTTTGTTTATGTCTACTGGATCATCGCTGCACATTACAGCAGCATGTGTGGCCAGAGGATCTAACAGTGAACCACAACAATATGTCACATTGCATCTTTCAACCTCTAATAATCACAGTGACAGGTCTATTCTTTTCATAGCATGTAACATGGTTGTAAACATCTCTATTGCCATATGTAACACATGTAACTGAGTTACGAGTGAGCAGGTAGGACATTAACCAACGACCTTTGACCTTCCATGTACAACAATGTTTTTTTGACCAGCCGTGCATTTTGTAAGCACGAAGAGGCATAAAGACAAGCATTGTTGCCTCTCCCGCTCCTGTACAAAGTCTTAGTTCACTTCACTAATATAATGTGAGAAATTAAACTTGAGATGTAATCAGAAGAGACTCATTTGTTTACATTAACTACTGACAATTCCCTGCCAGTTCCTGCTGAGAGACGAACGTACATTTTATTTCCGTGCTTTCGGAGAGACCTCCCACAGTATGCTTAGTGACAGCTGGGTCAGGTCCCCACATATCGGGGACACAGCTGCCCTGCAGACATGTGCTTACGCACACACACACACACACACACACACACACACACACACACACACACACACACACACACACACACACACACACACACACACATGTACCAGGCAAACAGGAACAGGAAAGCAGAGCGTCTGAACAGCCTCGGAACAGAAACATATGACTACATTTTTGTTGTCTGACAAAAGCCATGTTTCTGCAAAAAGATATTTCAGCAAAGAACAAAAGAGTGCCTATTATCCCATGTGTTTCAGATACATCCTTTACTGAACTAGAGGTTTCAAAGAAGGGGGTTCAAGGATTATAAATCGCATTGAAATTTTTCCATTTAAGAGAGAAAATCGTCCTTTTTTAATGTTCAAAATATGACCTGCTTTGTCTCTCAATTTGCCCGCAATTATCAGCAGTGTTTCTGAATTTGTGTTTATCTCCTTGGCTGCAGAACACATCAGTTTGTTCCAAACTGTTGCCCAAACAAAGCTTTTTACTCAAAATGAATCATTTTGTGTCCGTCACAACAACAGGCCCCAGACTAACTAACACCAGAAACTCTCATATATTGCTATGCTGACTGCTCATGGACCAGGCCAGAGGCTCTGATTGATTCATACTGTCGTCACGTGTGACTAATTGACTAAACAAAGTTGAAAACAGTGAAATACAGGATATTTTTTCACAAGTTTATTGTTGTTTCTCATAAGCATATAATCTAGACAGACTTGAAATGCCAGACCTCATTTTGCACTGTGTTTGCACTGTGCCAGTGCAGCAGGAAGACAGAAAGCACAGCATTCTGGTACACATTAAATAAAAGGTTACTGGAATTTTATAAACTAATGAAACTGTGGAGCTCAATGTTGTCAGTATTTACACAGAGGCAATGTAACTGAGGTCCATTTGACATATGGTTGCTCTAACACTTCGACAAAATGCAAGAATGTCTTGATGATTTTCTTATTAAACACTTTGGCCGTGGTAACAGAAACAGAGGGGCGACCAAATGAAGCAAAATGACAAAATAGATTTGGTCCTGCAGGCCTCATTGATTAGATCAGCAGTGACATGTGAAACTAGCAGCAAGTCATCCAATCCAGTCATCATCCAAATTAAATGACAAAATATATGAATTGTCAATCCTTCGAGAACAAAAACCCTGATTCTGAAAAATATTGGAACCCTGTGTTACACCTACATTATGTATGAATGTGATAATTTGCTAAATGTTTTGTCATAATTTGAAAACAGTACAGAGACAATATACTTAATGCTTTACCTCATCGCTTTATTGATTTCAAACAGGTTAGCACACAGGCAACAAAAGACTGGGAGGGTTGTGGAATGCTCCAGAAACACTTGTTTGGAACATTCCACAGGTAAACAGGTTCATTGGTAACAGGTGAGAGTATCATGGTTGGGTATGAAAGAGGCATCCATGGGCTCAGGAAACAGTTGGTCTGCAAATGATTGCGTTCTGTTTTTATTTACACAGCAACCCAACTTTTTCGTAATCAGGGAAGCGTTTTCTCATAAGATGCTCTGATTGGCAGGATGACAGAATTTATTTGTGCTATTCCAAAACTGTTACAAATCAATGTTGATGTGATGTGCGATGGTCAAGGTTTGGTTCAGTTTAGGCGCAAAACGGTTTCAGGTTTTTCACCGTAAACTTACTGCTTCGTTAAGGTTAGGTGACCTTCGTTGTCACAGTTGCAAGAATAAAGACTTGGTTCAGGTTATGTTTAATCAAGGTTGTGGTTTAAAAAACAAAAAAACAACAACGCTGCCTGTCATCCTTCCATGGAATTTGTTCCTCTATAACAACATCACCTTACCTTACCTCAACACCCACTGGCAGGCTTTAACATTTGTTCTCACCATCATTACAGCAATCAAGATAAACATGCTTTGCCTTTGATTTTGCTTTTGTTTACATCATGGGATGTGTGATGCTTGTAGTTGCTGCAACTTTACAACAGGGCTCAATGAAAGAACCTGCTGAAAGCTGTGTGACACCTACTTATCTAAACAGCTTTGGAGGTGAAACTTAAGTAAACACATGAAAAATTATAATAGCCACTGTATTCTAAATGGAAGAAAATCCAATGGATGTTTAACATACAGGCAGTTTTTCTGATCAAGAATTGCACTTGTTTCAAGCTTTTTGTTCTTAATTATCTCAATAAGATATTAAAACTGCTTACTGAGATTTTGTTACTGACTAACTTAATACTTGAAACTAGAACTTCCAGAACTATAAAACTGTTTGATCATTGCTGACAGGTACAAAACCTGCTTTGTCAAAGTCAGATTTTCTTTGTGTCCAGACAAATGTACTTGTTTTTGGTCTGGCTGCACTACTTTGGGTTAAATAAAGATAACTTTGGGTTCTTTGAGACTAGATATTTTCACTTGTTATAAAAGACTCACTAAGTGACATTTTCCGGTTCTGTTGGCAGAACAGGAGCACCGTTCTGATCATTTAAAGTAATATTTCCTGCATTTTATTTCCTTTTTTTCTTTGTTTTTGAGAGCCGTTTTTGCTGTATGTTTTCACTTCCAACTAAGTGGTTTAATTTAAAACTCAGTTAAAACTGTGCAATTTCTTTTCTCTTATGTGTAGGTTTAAATTTTTTCCCTCACTTCTTCCAGGAAGAGGCTACTATATTTTCCAGACTATAAGTCGCACTTTTTTCATAGTTTGGCTGGTCCTGCGACTTAGTCAGGTGAGGTCACAGTTTACGGATTACCGTCTACAGCTGCTTGAGGGTGCTCTAGGCTTGTGACAACTATATGCTGCACCTGTACCACTCCTGAACCACAAATTACCTGAAAAAAGACAACTGAGACATACTGAACACAAACAAAATGCCCCCCAAAAGAACATCCTATACTGCAGGTTACAAACTGCAGGTAGTAAAATATGCAGCCGAAAATGATAATTGTGCAGCAGAACGAAAGTTTGGAGTGAGTGAGAAACTTGTGAGGCAATGAAAAAACAAAGAAAGCTAATCGCAGTCTTAAAGCATGATGACCAGAGCTGGAGAAACGAGTCCACAGATGGGTGCTTGAACAACGTGCTGCCGGGAGAGGCTTGTCAACGGTGCAGTTACGTCTCCACGCCCACGCAATTGCCAAGGAGATGAATTTAAATGACTGCCACGATGGTCATTTTCAAATGGAAAACCTATGCCAAAACACGAATCCCTCCCCTCCAAAGTCCTCGTGAATGAGAAAGGGTGGATGAATCAAGAAATGATGAACCTTTGGCTTACAAAGTGCTACATTAAGCATCCTGATGGCTTCTTTAAAACACGCAAAGCCCTGCTTGTGATGGACAGTATGAGAGTGCACATAACGCCACAATTCAAAAATAAAATAAAAGCTTGCAACTCCATAACTGCCATTATCCCTGGAGGCTTAACCAAAGTACTCCAGCCACTCGACATCTCTGTGAACCGGAGCTTTAAGGCAGCCTTGCGTCGCCTGTGGGAGGAGTGGATGGTGGATGGAGAGCACAGCTTCATGGCAACGGGGAAGTTCAGGAGCAACACTGAAGATGAAGGTTTCAATGGATTCAGTGATGTGGAATGAGATGGAGAGCTTGGTGAACTTGCTTGTTGGACTCGCTGGCTTGTTATGTTAAGTTAGCGTATTCAGCCTCCCAGGTATGTTATATTTATGCTATTCTGTAGCTAATTATCTGTTAATGTTTTACGTTACCCGCAACCCCGAAAGGGATGGGCGGTGTAGAAAATGGATGGATGGATGGATGGATGGATGGATGGATGGATGGATGGATGGATGGATGGATGGATGGATGGATGTTTTACGTTAACATACCAGACACCCATTCAGCCAGATGTGTCTGTTAAATGTCTGTTCTTGTTTTTTTGTGAAATAAAATTCAAAATAAATATGACTTATAGTCCAGTGCTTTCCCAGAGTGACATTTTAGTGACGGCGGCGACATGGGGAGGGACTGATCTAATAAATGACACATAAATTCGCAACCAACACATCACTAATTCCTCTACCTGTTCCACTGTTATAAAAAATAGTGGGGCAACTTGGTGGTTATCCTGGTAATTTATTACTGATTTGATTTATTATTTAAAACTTATTATTAATTTTTATTATAAGTATTTACAAATACAAGGTGTGGCGTGTGAGCGGGGTTGAAATGTGTGTGTCTCATGCCCAATGCGTGAGACTTGAGAGGCCTGGGCTTTCCTCTTCATGACGCATTTTTTGACTGATGTGACTTATACTCTGGAGCGACTTATAGTCCGGAAAATATGGTAATGTTAGGCAACACAAGCTCAGATAACTTAGCTTCAGCATAAATCATAAATTAAGGTTTTGATACGGATATGGCTAACACACTGCCTGCCTACCTCTACCTACTGTATGTGTGACGGCAACCTCGCTGAACTGCTGCGGCTCGCCTGTTTGTGATGTCCCCACAGACAGTGTTGCTACTGCCAGCTGTATGTTTCTACATCCAGTGTCCCTCTGATAATGGCCATCAATAATAATTTAATTTATAAAGTTCATTTAGATTTAGTTTAGACAGAAAAAGTGTAAAGTGGCATTCTACAGATACAGATGTTGAAACTGTAGTGAAAGGTGTAATGTTGCTGGTGTGATGTCAATTTGAACTCAGCTGATGATTTTCCCTGCCTAATTTTTCTGAGAGGGAAAAATAGGCGGCACGCCAAATCTCTCAATGATGCAGCGCCGCAGCCGCATGTGAGCCGCGCTGCTCAAGGTGGCTGTGTGTTAACGTCGGCACCAAAATGAAAAGCAAGAGGTTCCACAGCACACACACACACTGCCCAGATAGCCAGTGTGTACTGCGCGTGAGGCTCATACCAAAATAACTTGTTTTATCTTGATTAAAATTACAAGGTGTTCAAATTGTATAGTCCATTACCCACTTAGCTCGGAATGTGGATAAAAATACCACAGTATCATGTTTCAGTATTTTAGACAGATTTGAAAATAGATAGAAAATAACTGAGAACTGAAAGCTTCTGGAAGTGAGGAGAGCTTTTCGTTTTGCACAGATGTACAGCACTTTGTTTAAGCTTGCATTTTAAGACCTTGTTGGAGGTTACAGCTATTTTTCTCTGCAAAATGGAGTGAACTCAAGCTATTTTCGAAAAGTACCTGCTGATCGCTCTTGCTTTGCCGAGCCTGAAGGAATTTGGGTTTTTCAGAAAAAATAAAGTGATGTGCATGTTAGTGTGTCAGTCTGATGGCTTGTCTAAACGGTCCCCAAACAGAAGCTCAGAGGGCCATGAATCAACCATGAAGGATAATCAAATCAAATGCAAATGTGGTGTGTGTGTGATTTTTATTCTGTTGCTGGTGCTTGACGCCCTAAGGGGCCCTGTCAGTTGTAAGAGGAGGGGCTGTACATAATGAGGGGTCACGCTTGAGGTGCCCTTTGTAAACATGGTGAGTGGGAGCCCTTTTCTTGGGGACAAGATTGTGGAATTAGTCCAAGACAAAGGGAGGGGTTAGGAAGGAGCACCCTCGTCCCCTAACACACACACACACACACACACACACACACACACACACACACACACACACACACACACACACACACACACTACCAACCACCTCCTATCACCTTTGTCCTTCTCATTCTCCCTCCTTGTGCAAACCCCTTTCATTCTTGAGACTATGAGTGTCTGTGCGTGATCCAGCAAGAGGCCCATCAGAGGTGAGTGGGGGCTCCCTGGCCTTTGGAGGGAAAATGCATTTTGATATTGATTTGTTACAGTTGGACGTTACAGAAAATGTAGCCATCTGGTTTTTGTGTGGTTTCAGAAAGCAGTGCCGTGAGAGGGCATCCTTTTTTAATCTTTTATTTATCCAATGTAGTGTGTTTTCATCCTATTTTGCATTTATTTGGTTACATATGAGAACTTTCAAAGCTGACACTGTAACTCTTCATCCTTTGTTCTAAATAAATAGCCCCCCTTATCAACATGTGGCTCTAACCTATATCTAACTGAGCTTATTCCAAGGTCAAACAGATGCGCACAGAGCAGCAGCAACAAAGCATGTCACATCAGTTTCAGATTTGTGCATTCATGTTTTGTGTGCAGCATCTTCTGTTTCCAAATATTAAAATAGGTGTTAAATGTAGGCTGCAAATACATTAAAATTTAAAAAAAAAAAGTTCAGTAACATTAAAATTGGCTGTTTAAAGGTGAAAAATAATAAAGTGCCAAAGTAAAGTAAAAGCAAGTTCCAAATAAGCTCCACAGATGCATGAAGTGCACAATTACAGAAAGGTCACTTTAAGGTGTCTCACTTTGATGTTGTGAGTCTGTATGGAGCATTCATCACTTCAGCCTCAGAAACTACAAATCCATGAGGTCTCGTCTCTGATATGGTGCTATTTTTCAGATATATTTTGTAAAATAAAATGTGAAGAGCAGCCATTTCATAAGAGAGTCTCTCTCTTAAAATGAGACTCATCATGATTAACCATAACCAGCACTGAACCGCCAGCATTTCATTTCAGGCAACTTGAGTTACTGTTGCTTCTTTTCAGTAGAACATTAGTGGTGTTATTTATGGAGAGGAGGAGTGTGCTGTGATACAGCTGCTGAGATGAGACTGCAGCGGAGATCCTATTGAGGTCAGTGTTTATCTGAATGTTTTTTGACAGCAGTGATATGAGCACTGTTGTGTTTTGAAAAGGGATTGATGAATCATATTGGTTTCACACACACACGCATTACTTGACTCATGCATAAAGAAGGTTAGCAGATGGTCCAGACATGATTTATTAGACATTTTCAATCAACATGAGCTAAAAACTACAATTAAAAAACAAACAGAAACTCTTTAGATACATTATGGAATAATCATAAATCATCAAGATAATGACAAGGATTCGGAAAGTAAACTTTATTCACATGCACTTATAAAAGCCATAAAACACACAATAAAGCTGAGGCTTATTTCCACTGTTGTCCTCCCTCAGACATTTTATAGCTTTTGGAAGTCACATCTAAGGGTACTTGTGGCATCCATAGCAGCGGGTTGGATAGAGTGTGTCATGCCCCCCAAGCAGAGGAAACCAGACAATATGTAAAAAATAGCTTTGAGCCTCCCACCTGTCTCCTAAACGTCATGGTAGGACAGTAATTTTACTGTAAGTGGGCCGGGTGATACAAAGTCAACAAGTTTCCTAAAACAGCTGAAGCGAACTGAACACAGTTGGAAAAGTTGAGGCAAGAGTTCATATTACTGAACAGTCACTGGATCATAAATTTGGCATCAGACCACACTGCCATCGCTCTGAATGTGATATGCTGTTATTACAAAGTAAATGTGCATAATCTGTCATATAAATTTAAATGTGCTAAAGTATAAAACAGAATGGCATTTACACTCACTAGACCAAGTTTATGTAAACATGTAGAACCAGCGTGGCGTAATATCAAAGCCTGTTTAAAAGATGGAGGTAGTCTCTGTGACGTCGCCCGTAGGATTCTGAAAAGCCACTGCGAAGCTCAATGACATTGGCTGCGGCTATCGCCATCAAATCCTAATCCAATAAGGTGGAATGTGGGTGGAGCTGAGGCAGGCTGAATGAAGCCTCTTCACTGAAACCTACCAGCTAGCTGTCACTCAAAGCGACCATGCCCATAATTATGCATAAATTTAAGCCTTAATATAATTAAGGCAGTTGTCATCAATGGGGAAATTAGCAATAGAGACCAAAAAGATTTTCTTTACTACGCTGTGAACATGTTTATTTCTTCTGCAACGTTGGACATTTTAATATGGGGTCTTTGGGGAATGACTTGCTTTCGTAGCCAGCTTCAAGTGGCCATTTGAGGAACTGCAGTTTTTGCCACTTTCACATTCATTTTTCAGCTCTGGAGGTTTTGGAGGTTCTATTTGGTTGGTTGTTTTGACACCAATTAGGCCAGGCAATCTCAAAGGAAACGCATGCAGTGCAGTAATGTTCTTCTTCTTGCCTTAGTTGTATTTCAAAGAGAACAATATGTCCCCTTGCTCCTACCTCCTGTAAAAATACTGACATGGAAAAAAACTGCAAATCATAAATATTAACAAAGATGATAGAAACCATGATCTGAAACGTCTCTGAGCTCTGCAGTTACATGTCCTTGAGTTGTACAACAGGCGTCTTCATGAAGCTAAAAGCAACGCAACCAATTTATTTTGCATCCATCTAATATTTACAGGGGCCATAGCTCATTTGGTTCATATAGCTAAACAAAAGCTGGCTTTAACAATGTGGCTCGGGTGATTCACATGCAAAACAGAAGGCCCTCTTTCAGAGCCATGTGGATGAAGGCTTGTGCGTAATTACAGAAGAGGGGTCTCAGTAGCACCGTAATTGGAGGCAACGCCCCAGCCCAGAAAGGGGCCATGGGGCTTTAAACATGTTGAGAGGTTTATTGCAATGAGGTCCACAGTACTAGTACTCTTAAAAAACCACAATGGAGAAGAGTGGGAAACAATGGTGGGTTAACATGATTGTGCTTGTGTGTTTGACTAGGCATAGGAGCTCTCTGTTGTCTTTTCTGCTGCACTCCCGGTGAGGGGGAAGTGAGGCGTACTGATGACAAAAGCGACGGGTGCTTGGGAGCATAAAGGGGCTGGTTAATCACGGCCCTAAACTACAGGAAGTGTCTATTCAATGAAGCCTCAGGCAGCCAAGCAACGATGCAGCCTGGGCACTGGGTTGACTGGGGTTTAGCAGCGGGAAGGTGGCAGCAGAGGAGGAATTAAGTTATGACAGATTTACAGCACACTGGCTTTTGGGGTTGTTGTGGGGTACAACTGACTTTGCCCGAGCTGCCACCATATTTGTTTAGGCTACTTACTAGCGCTGCAAAAATTTTGACTCTTCCCAGTTTGTTTACAGTAGACATCAATGAACATAATGAATCCATGCGAAAGCTGACAAGGCCTGAGACTGAAATGCCATCAAAAATGCAAAATGCATATTTGGTGTCTGCTGTGTTAATCCATCTTCATGCCACCGATCCATTTATATCTCCTCTGACTTTGAGCACAACAGGACAGAAATGCATTTTTTCTGCCCTCACCCTCAACCCTGACATTTAAACATAATACACTCTATTCAAGTTCTTTTCATCTTTGCGTGCCACCGCAATAAAAAACATGAAGACGGCAAAAGCCATTTAAAGCAAATGTTTATTATCCAGTTTGGGTGTGCACCCATCCTGACTAACTGCTAAACAGATTTTCTGAGCTGAAAACATATTAAAATATCTTCTGATTCCGCCGACTTGCGCCAGAATTTGTGCGACTGAAAATAATGAATGGCCTATGCCTCACATACACAAATGTATCTCTAATGAGTAGTGGCCTACTTGTTCAATTCATTACAGGGATTTTCAGATGCTTTCATCTTGTGCACATGCCTCTGTGTATAACTACAAAACCTTGTGTGTCACATAAGTTGTCCGTGCTTTGTATGGGTGTGTGTGTGAGCAGAGGAGAGGAGGGGGGTTGGTAGTTTGTACACATCCGTATTATCTCTTGCTGTTCATCCGGCTGAGAAGCTGGCCTTAATTACAACTGTCTGCCTGAGTCACTAGCATGCTCCCCTACCCACACAAATAGACAGCAACAACAGGCAGCATCTCAAAGGAAAGGCAAGAGTGGTTTCGCTCGTAGCCGGAGGGCAACTTTTGCCTGCCAACAAGATACAAAGGTACTGTGGGCCCACATCCAAATGGATCCCTCGACCCTTCTCCCTTGGGCCTTGTTGACTTCCAATTGCTGTGCAGGGGCTGCAGTTTGGATGGGCTAAATCCATTGTTTATTTTTTTTGGATCTTGGTTAACTGGTTTTGTTCTTCCGTCTCTTTCTAGCCTTTTAAAATCAGCTACATCAAATCAACTTTGAGCTTTGAAATGGTGGCCAAGGGACTGGTTAGGAATTAGGCTGTACGTTTTCAGAGAATGTACCTCTATCAAATTCAGACAGTGATCATCCCAGAGGCGTTGTGCTATATCTTGTCTGACTGCTTTGATAGAGTCTTCATGTGTAGGCATTTTTTTTTCTCTCTTTTTCTGAAGTCGCTCCCACCGCCTGAAACTGTCGACTCAAATGAAAAACTTTACATGGGAACTGACGGGGCTTCAATTAAACATCTGGAAAGACCAGGCACAGCCCAGCTTGGGTGGAAAGCGGGTTGGGACTATAAATAAATTCCATACATTTTCTGTGGCCGGAGCCTAACCCAGCATGCGAAGAATTTCATTTGATGTTTCCATAAAGTTATAACAAGGCTTGGATTTCAGCCAAAAACCTTGTTGGTTTCTCACTATTGACAATATTCCTCGAGCACAATGTTTTATTAGCTGGCATCAGTCCACTTACAGCCAATAACACCACCATAAAATGGCAAACCATAGTCATCTGTGTTGATGAAGGTATATGGAATAACACATACAGTCAAACGTGGTTTGCTACAAAGTAAAATGTAGCTCTCAACTAACATTAAATCAAGTTAAAAAAAAGCTTGTTTTGATATGTATCAAGTTATTTCAGAGCTGAGTCTACTAACTCTTCACTCTTCTATAAGATCCGCTCTCTGATTTTTCTATTAATTACATCTGTTTACAGTTTTATGTCTGCTGTGTGTCTGCTGTAGTCAGCTGTAGTTATATTGGATGTCACATTGACCTATCAACAGGTTTGCATATGGGTAATTAAAATTCATGGTTTGGCATGAAACCTCAGTTTTGTGGTCACGATTCGGTGCAATGGACTCACCTTCCATTCCGTTCTTGTCTCTAATCGATGCATTCAGGTGATGCCGTTATATATGTGTTTCCACAGAAAAACCTGAATTCGGTTAAACAATAGTTCAGCACTAATCATCGTCCATTTTCTATGTAAATACTCCAGGAAACCATAATGCAGTGGAGCAGCATTGCTACATGAGCTGGAATAACATGCTACAGCTGATACACGACTGGTGCACTGCCAAAACGTTCAGGATGAAACTTGTGTTCTCAAATTTCTGTTCCACGGGTGCAAGTGCATGGACATTAATAGATTGACTGTCAAGATTGAAGTTACATTTGTTATAGTGTCAGCTGTGTGTTTTGTTACATTAGTGTAATGAGAGCACCTACAGTGGAGGCACAACAAGGAAGACGGAACCACGACTTGAGACCGTAGACAATTGTATCGTGGTTTCAGTCTGGGTTTCAGACTTCATGTGACACACTCAAAAGACAAAATAAGTAATTTTTCAGTGCTTTCAAAAGCAAACCATGATGCCACACTATTGCCGCCTCTGCTACTGAGACGCTGTCGACGTGTGTCATGTTTGGATGATATTTTCTGGAGAGGGCAGTCTTCACTCGCGTGACCGGAAGTGCTGTCTGGACAGAAATAGGCAAACATTTTAAGCCACTTTAAAAAAATGACAAATGCTGTATTTGTCCTCTTTCTCTAGAAAGAGAACGGCCATTCCCTGATGCTACTGTATGTGTTAGCTGATAACACTGATGCATGCACCAGTGGTTCCTAGATGATTTTCTGGCACTCAACTTTACCTGCCACATTATAGGTGCTCTTTTTAACTCTGGCCTTGAGGTTGTCTGTCAATGGTGTCACTTTGTGAGGCGCACCACGAGTACCCTATGTCAGATTTCATTATGCATTTAATTATACATGTAGTCTAGACCACTTTAGTTCAACTGAAGGGCCAACTCCAGTAGAGTCTTAGATTTGGTTTTTGTTCCAGAAATAATGGTTGACAACTTGACACATCTTTCAGGAATATTATACAATTAGATCAATCCAGTGCATTTTAAGCCTTTAATATATCTCAACCACATATCTTAAAATCAGTATTTGCAAACGCAGCAACAAAGAGAGCAAAGTATTCATTTCTGTTTCACCAGACAGGCAGAGCCAAAGCGCAGCAATATTTCAGCATGGAGTAAGAAAATAGGACACTAAAGTTCTTCAGATCAGAAATACAATACTGAACACAAAATAGCATTACCAATGCCACCGTTCCGCAAGCCAAGCACCTAGAGCCACTGATGCTGTGTTATTACTGCGCAGGATGGAGTTCGTTCAGTCAGTCACCTGGTGTGAGGCGGCGGCTGTCTTTGCTCGCCCGGTCGCTCCTCTGCTCCTCTCTTGCTGCATTAACAGCAGGGAGCCGACTCCCAGAGCCTGGAAAAGACACACTCCATTAAGTCTCCTACAGGACCCAAACACTGCTCAGATACATGAAGAAGAGAAAAAAAGAGGGAGAAAATCCAGCTTAGAGGATATAGACTTTTTGTGTGTGTATAGCCGTGTTTATATAGTAGCGTAGTATATTATATGAACGCAATACTCAGTCACTATAGACAAAACAGTTTGCAGATGCCTGTGTCAGTATACACTACACTGTCAATAGATTTACAGTGGAAAGAAAGAATGCAACACAGTAATGTATGGCATGCTGATAGACAGAGACAGAGAAGGTGTAAGAGTGCATGTCCAGAATGAAAGCTAGAGGACGTGCATTAATGCATGTGTTGAGAAGAAAAAAAGCCACGCTTGTCTGCTTTTGTGTGTGTTTCTGCGTGTTTGCATTCATGAACAATGTTCATGTGAATGCACTTTGTGCATTTGAAAAAGAAAATAGTTTGTATAACATCGAGACTTATTGAAAACATGTCAAATTTACATTTGCATGTGTTAACATTATAACAATAATAACCACAGTGGGAACACATTTTACATCAGCACAGAGGAATCGGTTGCTTAATTTTGTCTTCTTAGAGTGAAGAGATGAGATTTATCCTCTAATTCTGACTGAAGGCTTGGCGTCACCCATATCTGTAGCTAATTGCATTATTGTGGGCTGTGCGCTTTTGAGTGTTGGCTGTGCACTTTTTAAAAGTTGAATAAAACACATGTCATCTTGTTGTCAGACTTCTGTGATGTTGGCAAAACAGGCATTGATGTTGATTTTCTCTAAAAATATTCCTTTCTTATCCATTTGATATGAGAATTTGAGCTAATATATGAATTCCTAATCCTTCCACTTCCCACAAACCCATTACTTGTTGTGTTTTAAACACATATCATGCAGGATCTTCATAATGACCTCAGTTGTGTGGATATTGATTTACGCTACTTTTCAGAGGGACAGAGGCAGATTCAACCTCTTCCTCATCACATGCATTGCATCAAAATAATTGGCAGTACCCAATTATCCTGTGATCCGTGTACAGGAGATCTGACGAGCTGCCTGAAGATGAATCTGTAATCAGGAAGCCTCGGGTATGAATCACAGATGTGATGCCAGCAGGTCAAAACGTGGATAAATAGGCCAAATGGCAGAACAGGAAAAATGTAAAGGTGGGCAGTTGTTTCCATATTATTTCGAATGCTGCATCAAAATTGAACACAGAAAAATAATTCACTGACAAGAGATAGAAGCTTATGTGACTGTAGTGTAGTTCCTTAACAGTCAGTTAGAACTATGACCATTCATGCTTAAGAGTCTGCAAAGCCATCAAGCTGTGAAACAAGTAGCTGTTACACAAGAGTCAAGGAAAACACAGCTAAGAATAAGCCATACAGTACAGAGTGCATGTCACTGAGACATTCAGTGCCGCTAGACAATTCAGCGTTATACTGAAGCTGATGAGCAACTGAATTGTTAGAATAGGAGACTGATATTTCATTAGTTTGCCTAGTGTCCTCAAGTTGATTACATAGCATTTGGTTTGGAGAGACACAGGTTCTATCTCCAGACTGAGAGGAACCGATGATAATATTCATTTTGAAATAAGACATGTCATCACTTCACTCTGCTGCTGTTTGCTTTCCCCACTGTTTTTTCTCTCAGTAGCCTTTAATCTTCTTCTTTCTTATTTTTCTGCACTAAAATCATAAGACGAACAGTCACCACAATCGGCAGGTGTGTTGCAAATTCCACCCACTACTCACATAAAAAACAAAACATTCATTGACCTGAAGGTGGCACTGTATCTATAAAACAGCTCGGCTAAGTGTCAAAATTCTGTCATCATTTCAATCTCACAATTCATCTGCATATTTGCTCCATTGGTCTTCTATTAAAAGAATGTTTTTCTTTTACTTAATTTCGCAAAATCCTATTTTCAGCTTCTCGTCAGAAACCGTTGGACCAGTCGTCCTAAAAGTCAATCCTGAGTCAGGATCGTCTACAGACTTCGCTGATCTAAAGTTATCAGACACATTTTAATAGTAGTAGTGATGAGAAGAGTGGTTCTTTTGAAAAATATGGAAATAAACAACTCTGTTAAAGGCCACATCTATATAGATACAAGCAAAATAGCCATCAAGAATGGACTTCTCAGTATTTCACAATGAATTGGCTTCTCGGCCTGGCAGTTCCTCCTCACTGCTGTGTGTGTGTGTGTGTGTGTGTGTGTGTGTGTGTGTGTGTGTGTGTGTGTGTGTGTGTATACTGAATGAGGGGATGTGTGCTGGAGTGCAGCACGTCATTCTCACCTCTATCCAACTACCTCATGTCTCATTCACATACAGTAAAACACCTAAGATTATCATAATGAATGTAAACAGCAAACATGAATGTTTTTATTGTTCACAGCTGTCACGCTAGCATGTTAATTTTGGGAAATTTTGGCTGTGCTTTCTCTGCCATTCCTGTGGGACCCGCTCGTTGTAGACTTAGCAATATATCTGCATAGCCTTGTGAAAGACTTTGATCATGGGTAATGAGTGCAGGGGCAGAGTGCGTTTGACGGACTTATTACAAGCTGGCAACAACTACAGATACCCGATTTTTTTCTCTTTTTTTGTCAGAGCATTTGATTTATTGATTGCCGTCGGGATGTAAGTGGAATTTTAACAAATATAGCAAAAGATACTTATGAAATATACTACCTTCTTTAACTTAACATTTTTAGGTTGTGCAAGCGAAAGACAACAGCGCTGATTAGTCCAGGAGTTAAGGTCCTGATACACCATGCGATCCTGGGTTAAAGGGCTAAGGGACTGCTATAATAACTCACCCTTTTGCTAAATCATTAAGTTATTGATTTCAATGCAATGTTTTACTCATTGTATGCAGAACAAAGTTAATGTTTAGTGTGAGCTGCTGACAGTGTCACCTGTGTTGTCCTGATGGTCTAGTGGTCTGAACACATGCCCTGTAAAAGTAAGGTCACCTTCTCAGATCCAGGCTGGCTCCAAGGTGTGCGCCCATCTGTTGTGAACTCTTGCCATTTAAACGTTGACATTTCATTCCGCAATTTCCAAACTCAAATTCCCAATCTTCCATGACAACTATGTGATTAATACAATTTCTTTCATTTTATCATTTTTCTAAGCTAAAAGTGCAAAATTAGCAGGTGGGTTGCAAACTGCACCCACTACTCAGGCACATATGACACTCATTGACCTCAAGGTGACACTGTAATCATCTATGTTTGAGCTTATTACCAAGAGACCTTTAATGGTAGATTAGTGTTTTAAATGTGCAAAGATTTCTCTAGTGTAGCTGAACAGGTTGAGTTAACTGGCTGAGGTATGATAAAAGGGGCATGTTCATGGTTTACAAATGTGAGGACAGTAAGCTTACAAGCTAACACAAGGACACAAACCTGATTATCTGCCTACCTACACCTCTTAAGGTCACCTTGAAATCAAACCACTGACCACATCAATTTGTGGTGCCAACTACCTCCGTGTCTTTTCTTACCTATTCCAATGATGGACAGTCCAAAAAACTGGCTTGATGAAAGAATGTCTAAAGTCAAAGCCCACAGATGACATGAAACATCAAGAAAAATGTTCAAACTCTTCATGGGGGAAGGACATGACGGCAGGTCAAGCTTGAGACAAAGCACTCAGAATGAATGCCTCCCAACCATGAAATGTCGTTGCCGTCAATCAGTGGGTGAACAAGATTTAAGCTGGCACCGGCCATGTCACAAGGTGGCTTCTGTCTATGTGGACTTTTCAGCATGCTGCTTCAAACAGGAACAAATAGTGAACAATGTGACAGATTATATGGTTCAAATAACAATCGTTGAAATTGTTTTGGTCTCTAGATGACAAACTAAATATATGAGATTGTGTTGATGGAGTCATAGCAGTATGATATGTCTTTTTGCATGTGAGAAGTTAACATGATGTTGTTCTCCAGAGCGACCTCTCAGTGGTAGAGCAGGTGTGGAGTTGTGCTGTTCAAATAAACTGGAGCTGAGGGTGGAAAGATAAACACGTGACCTTGTGACAGAAAAGCTTCTGCACCAATTAAGCTTTGCTACTGATGCTTTCATCACAAGTTGGCCAATTAGCATGTGTAAATCATTCTTAGCGGATGGTGTGACCTACTTGGAGGACTGGATGAGTGGAGTTTTTGCAATGGTGTACGTCGTCAGCGGGATCGTAAATTGAATAAAAATGGCCTTGAATGTTGATAGAAATGGCTGTGAATTGAAAAACAGTAGGAAAAAAAAAACCTCCTGGATGATTAGCAGTTAGGAGTTGTATTTAGTTAGCTGTGACGAGATACAATAAAACTGGGGACAGGGAGCTGAAAACACTTCTATAAAACCTGCTACTACATCTGCAAAGAAGCACAGAATGTTAAAGCAAAACAAATCTTACTGGTATAAACTGGGAATCTGTCAATATGAAAATACATAATATAGTATTGTTTATTTAAATGACCTGAAAAGGGACAAAAATATGTCTAAGAATCAGATTGCCAGGATCAAAATTAAAAAAAAAATCAAACAAGAGAAAACAAGGTCATTTAAAATTCTTACTGCTTATTTTTCATCATAGCCAGTAGACTCGGCTCTTCAAGAAATAATTCATGCCCTGTGCTCCCTTCCCCTCCCTTCAATCCCACCCTTCCTCCCCACATGTTCCTTCTCCACTTGCTCCTGTTTTGAACAAAAAAAAAAAAAAAATACACCTGCCTACCTTTATTGAAAGCTCTCATTTTCTGCTTCCTTATTATAAACAGAGATATGTAGCTAAATCTACTCTCTGGCAGCTGCGGTTGTGATGCAGTCCTCAGTGGTGGTTGCGTTTAGTGTTGGAGAGCTAGAAATTAAGCTCATTTCAATGTAGCACTCGCGCAAGTTGCTCTAGTTAAGAGTCTCAACTAAAGGTTTTGAATCTAAATGCATAACACGGTGGTTTACTCTAACACATGTCATCCATACAAATATCTATTGAGATTGCCACTGTGTGACCCTCCATCCAAAAACACTGAATTTTCTTTCAGCGCATTATAAAACCCATCTGAGATAAATGACAAACTCTGAGTTGCAGCGCCAGGGAGGCAGAGGCTACATCGGCTTATGCTTGAGCGAGCATGTAGGCCATACTCCATGGATGCACCACACACCCTGAGGTGAGTGGAGGGGTTTTTTTTATATACACGTCAAGCAAGCTTCACTGCATCCTTGTGACACAACCCCTGCCTCAGAGAGGAGTCCGCCCTGTGCTGAATAAAATAGGCCTGATATCAGCACGGAATATGGTAAATTGTTCAGGATAAACATAAACTGGGGCCTGAAAATATTTGCGCTGATATGATTTTATTTCAACAGATTTCAGTTAGTGCGTAATGCGAAAAAACAGGAGGAGACAAAAGTTGTAATTTGGAAATTTTAAATTATTTTCAGTCAGCTATAATTAGGATTGGATTGTTTTCTTGAACACTCATGGTATCATTCAAGGGCACCTTTGTGCTTGTGTATATTAGTGGATGTGACTTACGACAAGGATAGCAATAGTTTAAATGAGATGTCATCCATCATTTTAATGAGAGTCAAACTTAAATTAAAATCCATCTTTTGCTACAAAAATAAATGTATCCTTTTTTTCACCTGCTAACATGACAAATATGGCACTGAGTGTGCAGGAGTTGCCAATGACTCAGCAGGTGTTGATCTGACAAAAAGAAGTGGTGCTAATGCTAATAACCTAGGCTAACTAGCTTCCACTTCCTGAAGGGACATTAATGAATATAATCATAAAGGTATACTATGCAGGATTTTCCTAAAAACATTGAATAGACTCAATACAAAAGTAATCCCTCTTGGTAATCACTTATGACCCACTGAAAATTTGTGGTGGCACATTGATCTGCAGAGACCCTGCCCTCTACCTGTATTTTCTTTTTTTATTTTCTTGTGGTTGGGCTGCAGCCTTTGGACAGTGGGTGTGTAGCCCCCAGCCAATAACAGCGGATAGGTGAGGTTGAGACTCCATGCATTCAAAAGGAAGTTATGACAATGGTGGACTGAACACCAAAAAAATGCAAATATAGTGAGGACTGAAAGAGAGGATGAGGATGAAGAGCGACGCAGAGTTCGACTGTTTTCTGTTAGACACGTAGGTTAGCTTGCTAAAGTATTTTCCACTACAACAAATGTAACATTCCTGGTTTGCAGCATTCGCACAAGCAGTGCACTGGTGCCACTTGAATGTAAACAGTAACTGACAATTCCTGCACAGTGCACCTTTAATAGAGCAATGTTCATAACATTCATAGAGTGAATGTTATAAAGGGGCAGACCACATAAAATGATATATCACCAATGATAAGTGAGCTTGCTTGAAAAGTGCAATAGCTAGAGTAACATTATTGTTTATAATTCCTTTACACAAAGAGTGAGGAGAACAAAAATTTTGACTCAACTTTAACAAAGAGAAACCACAGTGCAAGGTTCAGGAAGTGAGCTCCAAAAAAGTGGGCATTTCAACTTGAAATAAAATGTATTAAATGTAATAATTTTGTGGGCTATGAAGAGCTATGCAGTACAATAAGCATTTGAAAGAACTGGTTTGGAGTGCCAGGAGTGTGTCAGGGCAGGTAGAAGCACCTTCACCAATGCAGAACGCAAAGTGCTAACAATCGAATTAGCATACAGAGGGAGATGTGGCTTACTCTGTTGCTAGGTGATGTGACCTATCACATCTTTTGATGGGAATGGGCAAGCCAATCCTGTTTCCTCGTTAGAAATCCATGGTGAGATTAGATTTGAAATTTGAATATGAACAAGGATATCTGGGCTAATTATAACTCCTCGTCCTGCTGCCTCGTCAGCACTAAGCGACATTCATTGGAATCAAAAAACTGCCTGGAAGAGTGCAGCAGGAGGAGGAGGAGGGAGCAGTAGGAGGAAGGAAGGCAGAGGAGAGAGGAAGAAAGGAGTGAGCAGGGGAGGAGTCAAGAGATCAATCCCTAGTTTGGGATTACGTGTGCGCAGATAACATCCTCCACCCCACCCACTGCTCCCTTTCTGGGTGAGTGTTTCAAGGCTGTGGTGAGTGATTCCCTAACCCATTGAAACACACACACACACACACACACACACATACACACACACACACACACACACACACACACACACACACACACACACACACAAAAGCACCTTCACTCATACCCTGCACCCCCCATCCGGATAATGCCGCTGGCCAAGTTTACACCTAGCTCTGCCGCCACGGTCTCCAAATGCGATTAGCGCTTATCTGAAGGAAGACCAAACTACCTTCATCATTGGCTTCATCATCGTCACATCCATATTCATGCTGTTCAAATCCCCTCTGGAGTAAAACTAAAGGGATTCAAGCACCTGAGTACACGGAGCGCTTAGCGGAGGAGGGAGGATTGCAGATTTCTCTATTGAGGTCATGGCGCCGTATAAAGGAGGCATTTGAAGAGTTTTGTTCTACAGAGAGACATCCACCGTAGCAAGAAAGTGACAACTCTTCTCATACAGTGATTGATTGCATATAATGCGGAAAAATGAGGGTATCTTTGAAATGACTCATCACTTTGACATAATAATAATCATTTGACAGACACCATGATGCATGGTTATGATATATTAAACAATAGACTTGAAAATTAATTACTTTCTAAATACTTTGTTTGTAGGGTTTCATATTCCCTGTGGCTTTCTATCAATAATGACGTTTTCTACAGTGCGGTGGAAACAGAAAAGGTCACTGGTAGTTCATATTTCAGAGCTCAGCAGTGATAGACGCCTCTTTGCTCATGGGACCTGTAACCTTGTTGAGTTAAATTTACTGCAGTCAGGAAGTTGTTTTAAGCATTCACAAATACAGTAGCTCTCCTATATGTATGCACTGAGTCTGTATCCACACTGCAATCCCGATAGATTAGCCTTTTTCCCCCCTCGCGATGTGTGGTGACACTGCTGGAGACCAGTGGTGAACTGGAAAATAAGAGCCACAGAGGAACAGCATTATGAATTCCTAAATGGTGCATTTTTAACATTTTTTAAAACTTTGACTGAATGACAGTCTATTCCCCTTTGCTGCATTGGCAACATATTAAAGTCACAGAGATACATTCACAAGGCAAAGACTGTTTTATGTTTTATTGACTTTTTTTTAACACATTTTGAAAAATATTCAGCTCCTGTGTAATAAGGGGACCTTGGTAGCTTAATAAAACTGGCAAATAAAACCACATTAACCTGTGCCTGTGTTGTACCTGCATGTTAGGACTTCCAACAAGATATATATAATTTCTTTTTAAATGTTTTACTCAAAAATTAAACCAAAATCTAGTCAGACAATCAGCTCTTGTTCACATATAGTCAAAGTTATCAGAGGTAGGTTAAGCTTATCTTAGCTGAACTTAAAAACATAGCACCTGTCATAACACCTGATATATCTATGTGTGGATGCTCAGATCTTTTCATCTGATTATGGATACGACAGACATAACTTCTCCGTTATTAGTCAAAATCAAACCAAAGTTGTAGTTTTTAAAGCGCAGATGAAACAGCATTTCAGGAGTTGAAGATTGATTGATTGGTGGGCGTCATGATATTATTGGTTGAAACTGGTTGGTTCAAGGTTACATAAGCACACGTCATATTTAGTTTTACAGGAAGAAAACATCATTGGATTAGAATAAGAATAATAAAATCTAATTTTTTTTTTCATGTATTGTTAAATAAGTGCAAAATGTTACATGGATGTGATCTAAGAGGTAAATGTTTTTTTTTCTGGAGATGTTATCAAAAAGTTAAAGCAAGATAAAACATAAAACAAGATAAAAATAATGGTGTTAAGCAATGTCAAATTCAGATGTTCAACTGTCATTTTCCTCATGATATGTAGCATTTAATCAGTTCACTCAGAGGGAAAAAAAAAGTTCCCTTGACATTGATCCAAAAGCCACGTAAAGTAAAATATATTGTAAAAATAAAGCTTTCTATTCTTACTCTTTTACTGTTTTTCCTTGGTCTCGCACTCTTTAAAAAACACGTTCTTGATTCTCCTTTTCACTGTCTTCCTATGTCGTGGCTACAGCTCTTCTACCCTACTGTAACGAATGTTTCCCATCATCAGCCACATAGGCCTACCTTCAAAACCACGGCCTCAACGGTTCCTCACCACTTCCACCTCCTTGCTCACTGTATGTGTGTGTAAGTGTGTGTGTGTTGGGGGGGTTGCACGCAGCACACAGCTGCCAAAAAGGCACTCGAAACCTTGGTAGCATCATCACACAGGAAAGAAGCTCGTGAGCTAGACGCTAGCTGGCGCTGCTAAAAGTGGAGTAAAGGGGAGAAGTGGGGTTACGTCCTTATCTGTCTCTTTGTGGATAAAACAGATGTTCAGAAAGCATGGGAACTCTTCAAACTTCTTCACTGCGGCTTTTTGGTGGAGATCAGGATAGCAGCGTGTCCTTATCCAAAGTTTGTTGCCACTACTAATTAGCTAAGATGGATGCACAGTGTGTGTAACCAAATGTTCACACATAGGCTTGAGTCAGCTCTCAAAGAGGAGATGAAGTTACAGCCAGAGTCTAGACCAAAAGAACCATCCACCTTGAACTGATTTAAATAGCTTTCACCTTGCATCTGTTTGTCTAGTTTTTGTTTGGTGGTGGGCGGTGTGTCGAGATATCGCCAATGTAGCCACATAGTTTTACAGTCAACACTTCTTTCATTGGGGCAGATGTCAGTTTTTGTGGTCAGTGCTTGCAGTATAGTCGTAGCAAAATAGTGAAGGTTTCTTTCTGGAGCCAACTTGTTACAGCAGTGGTCAAAAATCAGACAGTGTGCAGAAGAGTCACACCCACTGTACTGCTGCGTACTGGAGGGGTGTAACCGTGATCGAGCCTCTCTGGGGTGACGTGGAGGTTGTCCTGGGAAACGTACAGAAGTGGCAGTACATGAGGCAGGTTGTGGGGCAGGTGATTACACCAAAAACTGTAATTTACAAAACTTACATGCAGAGTACAGAAGATCAAAACTTTCAGCATCCATTGAAATAGTAAAACTTGAAATCTGCTCATGTATCAAAATAAGAAAAAAAATCAGTTGAATGCCATTTAAAATTCTTTATTGCGATGAGGAAGTTGATATTTGACATATTTCAGTAATCCAGGGGGTCCAGGCAGCAATAACTACCTCATACAGTGCAATGTAAATGAACTATAATATTCCAGAATAATTTATGCTTATTACTGGTTATTGTAGCTTTTGCAAAAGGGAAGTAAATAGAAGCTGCAATTATCGGGTAAATGTAATCAACAATACACACACAACTCAAATGACTAAAATTGCTAACAGCCTCAAAATGGGAACACTTAAAGTACCAGTACCATAAAAATGTCAGAAAAAGCACTGAGCTGTGGCCCTCTAGTGTGTGAGATTCTGCTTTTCCTCGAACAATTCACATGTAAACCTGCGTGGTGCTGGAAGGCCAGATACAGACATTGCACCTACTTGTTAGTGAGACTTTGTTTCACAGTATTTACATTATGCAAATATGCATATGCTAATTTCCATATACTACATGCAGTTTTTTGTGCTGCTTCCTTGTCTCCATAATTAAAATTTCACTGCTACACCAAAGTCATCCTGACTTCTATCAAGTTTTAATAATTATTCCCAAGGCAATAGATGCATATCTGTCCACAATCTAGTTTACCAATCAGCTTATCTGATACGCTGCAAGTGAACTTTGTTCACACCCCACATGTGCTGTCCCTGTCCCCTACACCATACCCCTCCTCCCCTTTTCCCTTGCTCCACTCCTTTCATCACTCCACATCCACAAGGGAGATGTAAAGCTTTTGGAGTAAATCAAGGCTTTCTCCTTCATAAACGCCTGTGCAATTAACTTAGCTCCTTCTCCCACTGATTTACGGCAACCATGTTGGGGACTGGAGTCAGCCAGGCCCTCTGGGTTTCCAAAGAGAGGGTTAGTTGGCTAACTTCCCTCTCTCTCTCTCTCTCTCTCTCTCTCTCTCTCTCTCTCTCTCTCTCTCTCTCTCTCTCTCTCTCACACACACACACACACACGTTCAGCCATAAACTGTAGGCGCACATGCACACGACGCATTCACATCTGCTTCTCTGAAAAGAAAATGATGAGTGAAACGGAAGAAAAGAAAGAGCTGTGAGTGAAATGATGAGGCATAATGGCAGAATGATTGGAAGCCGCGCCACAAATTCACCTGACATCAGCCTTCTTACAAAGGTGTGTGTCATAAAACATACTTAGCATTGAGCCTCAGCCATTGTGTTTATATGTAAAAATAAATTTGCCGTTAATAACGTGTTAAACACGCACTAAAGATAATTCGGTGTTGGATAAAGGTTATTTAAAAAGTGGCAGTCGTTCCTTTTGTCTTAAAGTAAGACCCTTCTGCAAATTCTTTCATACATCAAGCTGTTCTGGCAACATAGTGCCATGTGGGAGTGATGGTGCACACATTTTGGAAAAAGCCAACCACGTCATTCTCCAAGTGGTTGGTGCGAGTTGGAAAATCAGGGTTTATTGGTTGACCCAGAATTTTCCCACACAGACAGTCGTTGCTCCTCCCATTCAATGAAACAGCTGCCGTCCACAGGCTTTGTGTGTGTCTCCACTCCTGTCAAAATCCCACTCACAATGAAATGTGAACATGGGTGATGAGAAAATGTGACAAGTTCAGCACGGAAGAAAAAAAAAACACCCACCTACGTTGCATAAATGTTGCACAACATGGCTGCTGTACAGAGAACACCTGCAGTTTGGTGGCTGTCTTTCATGAACTTTGAGGCTTTGCATTACACCCCACTGCATGAACCCCTCTGTGTGAGCTGTGTAATATATAACTACATGGGAAAATGTTCTTTAGCGTGGTTGCTCATAAACACTCACTGGTGTTCCCATGCAGTGCACAAGAGAGGAAGATTCCTAATTCCTAATACAACACCATGCATTATGGAGTTTAGTGTTATAGTTCCTTAAATGGGACTTGTGATTAAAACTACATCACAAACACAGAAAACGAGAAAAGTTGAAAACACAATCAATACGAATGCAACAAATGGCTACTGGTTATGGCTTTCATAGAGTTTGAAAGGGCTCCTGGATGGAAAGGGGTCAGAGATATAACCCTGTGAACTTGACATTTTGTGTCTGAGAGAGTGTGTCCTGCTGAAGTGTCCTCGGGCAAAACACGGTAACACCCTACCTGCTAACTGAGTGTAAGCAGCTTCGGATAAGAGTGTCGGCTAAATGGCTTAAAAGTTAAAAGAAACACTGACATAGTGAAGTCAGATTTAGTTTCGTAATCTTAATCACAGTTAAATGTTGGAGTAGACTGTGACAGGTTAAGAGGCTGACTCCAAAGTACCTTCGAGAAATCTGAGCAAGGGAAAAGGAGATTTTAAAGGCATAGTTCAACTGAGATTTCATCCTATACTCAGGTAAAGTTTGGAGGATTTGAGAATGAATTTTTACTAGACTAACAGGTTCATGTGTTCGACAGCTACCCAAGAATACAGTACCCCAAAGCAGGACTGTCCGGATGGTTTGAAGCAGTAGTTTTTCGGCAGCATGTGCCACGAAACTCAATAATTATGCATTTTCTATATTTTCCCTTAGGCTGAGCTAGACCTATGGGTATTAATGTGCCATGTTTGCTGTTTCTGTGAAGTTCAGTGGAGTTTGAGCTGACAAGAAGGTGAGACGACAATGACAGAATTTTCATTTTGAAGTTCAGTATTTCTTTAAAGACAGTTTTTTTTTTCTTTTTGCTCAAATCCTTTGAGTGCTTCTTTTAGACAAGCTGCTAAATTTAGCATGGAAACATCCATGATTTTAATAATTTATTCCTAAACTAGCCTGTAAGGACCAACTCTCACATCCTTCAAGGGCTTTGTGCTGTAGATGCGGCCACAGATCTCCCACTTTGTCATAATACTCCCAGAATGTCTCAGAATCTATTTGCGACTCCGTCTATTTACTTAATTGCATTTCAGACGTATAGGCCAGGGCCCCTCCCAAAACCTACCCACATTTCCCAGCCCTCTGCACCCCCAACACACACATACATACACACATGCCCCTGCAAAACCCTGGCCCTGCCCTTGTCTGCTGGCTGCCCTGCTGCACACTGGCTCCATTCTTCCAGGCCACGGATTGAGAGGGGCTGGTGTGTCTGTGTGTGCATTTGTGTGTGTGTTTAGGAGTGTATTGGTGCATACAGTGCATTGAGTGTGCTGGGAAGCCAGTGTATATGTGTGCTTGAGTGAGGCCATGCATCAAAGACTACAGTTGTGTGTGTTTCACGTTTTTTGGAGTGGTTCTGCTGTTAATGTGTGTGCAGAAGGCACAGACTGCAGATGGGTCTAATGCATGTGGGAGGCTAATGTGTGCATGAGTGTTTGCATGTGACAGAAAGAGGGAGGGAGACCGACGGATTCGGCATGTCAGGATGTGTGCAGAAGTATTCAGGCAGATGACCCCTAAACCTCTCTCCTTTCCCTGACAATCCAGCCCGCCATCCCTCCACTCTGTAGCCCCCCCCCCCCCGCAAACCCATCCACCCCTCTCACATCTCCACTCCACTCCCCGGCCTGCACACAATGTTCTCACCGAGGCCAGCCTGTCATCTCCTGGCACAGGATTTCAGAATGGAGGTCTCAATAACTTCACAGTCACCCACATTCACTCTGTAACACAACAATTTGAATTGAAGAATTCCGAGTGTTTCGTCATCTCTTGATCACACCTTGACTGGAGTTTTTAGGGACACGTAACATTTTGTCAAACGTAAGAAAACGTCTCTCCCAAAACCCATGATGCCTCTTGTCACAAAGACGATGTTACTCCTCCATACAGCTTCTTGGGATTCCTTTGATGATCGAGAACAAGTGTAAAAACAGATACATATATGTAACTTGAAATACTGTTAGAACGACACAGAGAAATTAGGATACTTGCATAATGGAACTGGAAAAAAAGGATTTCTGTTGAAGTTTTGTGCCACAGATCCAAAGTGCTTCACCTCATTAACGACCAAATGGGATCCAGATACACACCATGAACAGTAGAATGTGATGCTTGTCTTGACAATGGTATAATAGCTTTTTTTTTTTTTTTCAAATGTGTCTCAAATTAACGTGCTAATAATTTTCGATCTTGAATGCAGCAGAAACTTCATGTAATTCCAGAGTTCAAGAGTTGAGCACAGATGTAAAGCATCTTTCTAAGATGCATTTTTGTTTCATCTGGAAAAATATAGTAAAGTGTAAAACTGTGTATCCACAGTCTTTGATCACTGAAAGACATAACCATTGAAGTAGTTTACCATCAAAACTAAAATGCACAGCGTGATGCAGCGCAGCGTGGTGCTGAAACCCTGAACCTGAAATCTACCTTTGCTTTCCACTTCTTGCACCACATGGGCACTAAATCACAGAGACAGGAACATAACAGCAGCTTACCTTTGTGTCAGCCCAAGGCGCCGAGCGCTTTCTCCCTCCCTACATCTTCACTTTGTAGCCCATGCCAAACACTGTCACCCCAAATCTCCTACTAACCTGCCTCCTTATGGCAGCAGTCCTCAGAAGGCGACCGCGGTGGCATGGCAGAGCCGCACGGCACCATCTGCTTCAGCGGGGCACGTGGTGGAGGAGGAGAGGGACGGGCTTCCTCCCTGCCTCACCCACCCCATCCCCTCTTTCTCCCTTCATCCAAATCCTTCATCCTATGTCCCGTAGATCACCCCCCTCCACTCCCCAACCCCCCCAAAAAATCCTCCTGATAATTTCAAGGAATGAAGGGTCCCTCTGCGCTTGGATTTATGAACTCCAGTGGTAGCCATGGCAACCACGGGCAACTTTGTATTTGAGGAGGGGAATAAGGGGGGAGAGTGGGGTGTTTGGGTGGGCAGAATGGTAGTAAGATGTGTGTGGGGAGAGGAGGGGGGCAGAGAAAGAAGCAGCATTGTTGTATTGGTATTCAGGGTGTCAGCAAACCAGAGTAATTGCTGGGTCTTTATAAAGGGGAAGAGGTAAAAGCTTTTTTCTGGGGGGGGCGACTCTAAATACTCCCAGCACATGGCTGGAGGGAATAAACACTCGCTCTGTTTATATTGCCTGTTGACGGGAAATTATTTTTATAATTTTTCTGGCACAACAGCAATGGAAGGGTCAATCCAATTTGGCTGGCAGCAAAATGAGACATGGCATGGCTTTTTTTTTTTTTTTTGCTAAAAAATGTCCTCACTAACACTCGCTGCCCATGTCAGGTGCAAAGATATAAGTTAGCCGGCCTTTTAGCATCACCCCACGTTAACGCCTCTGTATCATATGCCACATGTAAATCCTGAAAACATAATGTATGTGATCTGTTTGCCGTCTCCCTGACTGTGTATCTGTGGCTCACTCCAGGATGTATATATCTGCCTTCAGCCTCTTATCAGGCGCTCACAGTGTTCGCTGTAAAGCACAGACTCAACCACTATAGAGACGTACTCGCTGTGAAAAGACTGTGAGGGAGAGAGAGAGAGAGAGAGAGAGAGAGAGAGAGAGAGAGAGAAGGAAAGAGGGGGATGGAAAAATGAAAAAAAAAAAAAAAACTCCTGACACCTCAGACTCCACTTCACAGCCAGTGAAGGAAGAAAGTGAGCGAGCCGCTAAGCCTTCCCTCCCTGCAGCCGCCTGCAAGGTGGAGATATTACCGTTCACATTTGGACAGATGTGAGAATCCTACTGTGGTGCGTGTGTGTGTGTGTGTGTGTGTGTGTGTGTGTGTGTGTGTGTGTGTGTGTGCAAGGTTAAGGCCTTCAACTGTCAACTGATTTTCTCATAAAGTGAATGTCTATTACCGCTTGATTTTGCTAACCATCTTTTTTTTTTCTGCTCCCTGTCCAAGACATCTGTGATTTTCGCGTCCATTCAAGAAAAGAAAATGTCCTTTGTCCTAAACTTCAGGAAGCATGTGAATCTCTGTGTGGTTGTGGTTGAGGTAGCTGTTTGCATTTACCTCCGGGAAAGTTGGACGCTTGCTGGGAACAATGGACGGATGCTGGGTTTTACGTATCCCAAATGGTCAATTGAGAGAGCCTGTAAACGTTTGTGTTATGGTCATATTTCTAAATGCACAGCAGGATTATGTCTGAGTGTCAGCTTGGAAAGGCTTTATGATTGAGCTGCTAGGGGGAGCAAAACAAACACACTGCAAGAGACAGGGGCCCTATTCGGTGTAATACTGTGTACTTAGAGAACAGCAAGACAATAATAGCATAATCAAACATGACATGATCTTATTGCCCTCCAAATGTCAACTGCTGTAGCAAACATTCAGGACCACTGACTCTCAGAGTAGCCAAGCAAAGAAGAAAAAACATCGCAGTGTGCACAAGGCTGAAAAAGCTTGTAAAATAAATACACACACACCAACCCCCCCCCCCCCCCCCCAAAAAAAAACAGCTGCAGTCAGCATATGAACCAACACAAAATGGATAACTAGGAGGAAGTCTGAGTGACTTGTCCAAGCCCTCGTCTCATGTCTTATGCACTTTCATGTTGCATTATATTTAATTATAGATCATACTGGGGCAGCCCTTAACAGGGCCTGCTTGCCTCACAGGTACAAACAGTTGAATAATTCAGTAGCCGGCGTGTAGGATAGGATGTGGTGTGAGTGCAGCAGGAGAATAAGCTTACTGTTATTCAACCCTCAGCTCCATCTTGCTGCGGGACAAAATGGAGATTCAGTGAGGTTAAATGGCAGATTTTTACAAGCTTGTACAAGGCACAAACCAGCCAGGGCACCTTTTAGGTATCCAGCAGAAAAATACCAATGTTGCAGTTTACGAGAGACTGACAGCAGCTGCTTGCTGCCGTTTTATTTTTAAAGCCAGTGCAAGTCATTGGCAAGCCATTTATCCCAAAATCAATTGTAACGCAGAGTAAGCGAGAGCGCATTAAACCATGCCCACGTTTTCACACCGCACAGTTTATTAAGGTTGACAGGTGACTGCTATCATATCCAACCAAACCCATTACCGTTATCTTTCTTTTATCCTGGGTGCTCAATGTTTTTTTGTTTTTTTTTACACATCCTCCATTATGAGAAAGCAAATTGCAGGTGGAGCTATAAATAAAAAGAGATCTTATTGTATGACAAGGGGAGAGAGAAGATGCTCAGTTTTGCATTTCTGTTTGGAGCAGGAATCAAAGGACTGACCTGAATTGATTGGCAAATCAGAAGTGATGTAATCCTTATGCTTCCTCTCCCTGCCGAAAGACTGAATATACACATAAGGAACGCTGTCTGTTTAGAGGAAGAAACCGTATTAAAACTCCTATGTTTTGATCAGCGGCCAATGAACCGATTTGATAGCATTTGCCATGTTCCTTTTAAGATGAAAAATGAGAATATAATTCATAACTGAGGTATAATTTGCACTGACACTTCTGTACAGAATGAGGCCAGAAAGAAAGCTGCTTCTTTCATTTTCATCAAACATGGCCAACTTCAGTGGGTTTGTTAGGATCCTCGGCGCGGATGACACAGCTACTCTTTGTGGAGTTGAAGTAAAGCGCCAGTTCTCCTGCTTTCATCTTTTGATTGAATGCACTTTTTTACATTAGTCGCTCGGGTCAAAGATCATTCTAAATTGCATTGCGATAAATGTTACATTCTCATGGATTGCAAAACATTTATTCAAAAGATTTTTTTGGGATATCTGAGGCACAGTTATTGAAAGAAAATATAAATCAGATATGACCTTTAACCCTCGTGTTGATTTTGTGTTCAGCCTCTATGTGGCTGGTGCAGACGCGAATGATACAGCAACAGCAAATGATGTTTTGATGTTCTGTTGGCTTCAGAAAGGGCTTGCATGACAGCTTTTCCTGCACAGATGGGGTCAGCAAACTGAATGCATTGTTTTAAATTCTAAGCAGAATACGTAGCCACATTATGGTGGCATTTTCCTCCCACTCAGCCGACACAGCAAACGTAATCACCACTGTGGCAATACTATAGTGTTACAATTTCACAGTACAGGCACTGTTTGGAAGAAATAGGCTACAGACACAATATGAGAATAAAGAGGATGCTTGTAGGAGCATTTTAATGTTTCCAGCTGCTGTCTCCGCTGACTGTGTTGAAAGCAGGCTTTGGATGCACAGCAGGAGTCAGGAGTGGTGGGAATGTGTTCTGCACTCCTCAGTGGTTCCTGCTGAAACTTTGGAATGAAAAGGAAAACTTTGGATATTCGTGCCAACAAAGTAAGCGGCTCATTTCTACCAGCCAGTGACAGGAAAGAAGCCCACGGTATAACTCCACTCTAGGTGTTTGAATCCAGGTCAGACATTGGCAGGGAGGCTTTTATGGGAATTTAACACCGCATGTGATCGGGAAAATCGGATACCATGTGTTTTTCTGGTGTTTAAGCATTTTTTTACGAGAATTAGTTGGATTTGAACTTTGTGCTTTAGTTTGAACTTTTAATGTAGATCAGCTGTGTTTGGCAGATTCAAAACCATTTAGATATTAAAATGTATCTTTAAAAAAAAAGACAGCTAAATGAGAGGTTTCAGAGTGTGCGTGGGAAAATGGAGATGGTTTATGGGACAGATAGTAAAGAGGAAGACATGGCCTGTAGATGCAGGGTTGTGGGGGTGGAGTGACAGAGAAGAGGGAGAGAGGGAGTGGATGCAATGAACAGGAAGCATCCGGAATGAATTCCCAGAGATGGCCACGCATGGCTGGGCTGAACTGGCCTGGATCCGGGAGGTGGAGGCTGGGTGGGGGGGTTGAGAGGCTCCTGCACGTCCAGCTGGACAGAAAGAGAGAGACAGAAAGACGACAGAGCGAGAGAGAGGGAGAGAGAGAGGCCCCCGGGCGCCGACAGGTGTAGCCCTCCACTCCAGCTGAGGCCTCACAGCTGACCTGGATCTCTTGATATTTCTCTCTATGTGTATGTCTCTCTCTCACGCTCTCTCTCTCTCCCCCCACTAAAACACATGCTTCAACTCTGAGGGTTACGCACACGACATGCTATGGTATGCTACACCATGTTCGCTACTCTTCATATAATATGGCAAGTTCCTCAACTTGGCTGTGTCACACAATCGCCTGGAATTAAAACACCCTTTGCTCGAAAAGTCACCCTCCACGCATCCGCCCTGTATCTTATTGCAGCTAACTACTTTGCAGCAGAAGCGTGCATCGCAGCACACTGACTCTTAACAAGGCAGTCGGCTTTCCACATGCAGGAAGTGAGTAAAACTTTCTTCCGTCAAAACGCTTCCTCCAAGGATCAAACACAATGTAGCACCATGCAGTAATAAAAAGTGGGTCTCCTATGGTTAGATCTACATGTCTGACTCATGAAAGCAACTGTCTGAGCACAGACAGAGACTTCTTTTAATTGTTGCCTCGGCTGACAGTGGTGGGCGACAGGAAATACGCCATGACGTGAAAAGCGTCTTTGACTGGATTCACACCCAGGATATTGTAATTAAATGACTCAGGCTGGACGCAGGAGAATCACTAAATGGATTGAATGAGCAGGAAGCTGACTTGATACAGTTGCTGCTGAGATGTAAACCTTTTAGAGAATAACACATGGCCCCCCCAAAAACTTAATATCTCTGTATTTCCCCCAGTGCTGGTGTTGTTGATGTTTTTTTTTTTTTTTTTTGTTAAAACTAAAACCACAGCTTCCATAAACTCTGTTGCTTCCTACCACAAAGAGAAACGAGCTTCCCCATCAACATTTGTCTTTTTGGTGTCACTAAGAGGATAAATACGCTGTAAGTGACTTTTTCCACTCGCTCTAAAACTCAAAGCTCTTCCTGTTTTGTGATGGAAAAGAATTCCAAAATTTCCCACTACATGTCACCAATAAAACAAAGCGTAAAATGCAGTGTAGAAGCAGCTGATCTTACAACTTGTTACTTTAATTAATTATATTTATTTCTCAATGCCAATACATAACACAGTTAAGAAATACTGCTCATTTGATGTGAAACAGCCTGAATAAAACCTCCTCCTGGTCCTCATGTTGTGGAATATTATAATATTTTAATATTAAGAATTATCCCTTCCATCTCAAAAACATCTTTTTACCAATTAGTGCCTCTATCATCATCATCCAGACCTTTTTGTCCTGTACTGTTATTTGAAACATCAACACGATTAAAAGTAGCCCAGAATTAATTTAATTTGCCTCACTGGCTCGTTACGTGAGGCGACTCTTAACATGACGAGTAAATGAGTATTCCAATATGACAAGTTAAAATGATAAGGTCAGTGCTGCTGAACAAAGAGGGACCATTTTCTGTCATTCGACAAAAGACTAGATTACACTCATGTTAAATAAACAATGAATTAGAGCGAGTGAACAAGAACAGATTGATTTGCTGTTAGCAGCACGGCAATTAATCTTACACCGCAAATGAGGGTACAGAAAAAAAATACAAAGAATGAAAAAACACAATGGGCGCCATTGTGAAAGCAGCATTGTTTCATGTCATTGTCAAATGTAGTGAGTGTAATGTACTGTACTTATTACACGCTGTGTCTTCCCCTGCCTAACAGGGGTTTCATACTTTGTTGTCTTAAAATTGTATTTCCTTAAAAGAGGCACGACAATCTGCAAATTGGATAATTTCATTTGTTTCTTATGCAGGTTTTTGTGTGAATATCAACACTGAAATGAGGCAGATAAGTCCATTTGCATAATGTCACTCAATTTAACACATCCTCATACGGGACTACTTCCTTTGGAAAGCCATTTTAAGGAAAATCAGGATGTCAGAGTTCATTTCTAGATTAAATCTCGTTATTCACGCCGATGTTTTTGCAGCATTGCAATTCATTTGTGTCTTGGTGAGTTTTGTTTTTGTGTCGTACCATTTATGAGTCCTGAGAGCAAAGGCATATCTCATGTGGAAACATATCTGCTCACACTTCTGTGAACATTTGGCACCAAACTGTGCATCAACTTTTAATGCCACAGGGACAGGCAGTTTTGTCTTTGCTGTGATATTTGACTATTTGGGCAAACATGCGAGTGTGTGCATCCGTGCATATTCCCACCCCGCCCACACGTGCTCCCATCACCTAAACCGAGCCTCTCCTTCTCATCACACGCCCATCCACCCAACCACACACACATACACTCATGTGGATATTATCAGCGGTGCTCAGCTGAGGCTCCAGGCCTGTCCGGTCCCCACGGCGGAGCAGTGACCAGGGGAGGAAAAGCTTATCTCGGCCCCAGGCCCCTCCCTCGGCCCCATGCCTTGGCTCCGGGAGCTGGGAGGCAGATGCCATGCAGGCCCCCAGTGTGGCGTGTTTCTGTGGCCAAAGCGTATAGCGTTTAATGCTTAAGGGACAGGCTTTTGAACCAGACAGTCCATCTTGTCTGTGTGTTTGTGTGTAAATGTGGGTGTTTGTGCAGGCCACACAGCAGATGGAGGTAAAGGCTTTTAGTATGACCAACTCCCTCTGGCCCACCTGGACCAGATCAGAGCATTTGGTACTCAGATACACACACACACACACACACACACACACACACACACACACACACACACACACACAGACTTGCACCGGCTGTACTCCCTGGATAATAATAAGTGGGATTGAATTATAACCAGGTGTAGTGTTATTCCAGGAGTATTTGCTTCCTTTAAATTCATATGGACATGATCAGTGGGATGTGGTGTTAAATCATGTGACGATGGAGATGAGCGTAATGAAGATGGAGCCTAGAGAGAGAAATCGTGTGATACTGTATGAGACAGTCAGGGCACTTCTTACACCTAAATTCACAGTTTTTTTCTTAAACCGATTTCAGATAATAGAAATTATCTCATGAGCAGCTGAGAGAATCAGCCACCTCCTCGCATCCGGCATGTTCTCACAGTCACACTGCACCATAATCTCCATTCACAACAAACTATTTCCTCATTGAAATGGAGAGCATCTCATAGGACAACAAAGGGGAGAACAGGTGTTTTTGGAGTGCGCAGCGGGAAAAAAATGAATTTTAAAGAGATGGGGTTAACAGCTTCGAAAAGCTCCTTTCGTCTCAGCAAATTATGCTAAGTGTTCACAAAACATTGGTCTAAATATAGGGCTGGTATGCACAGCAGATTAGCTCGCACAGTGATGGGTCTATAAGACGGCGGCACAGAGCTGTCTTCCTTCTTTGACTGGCACCGCTTTGAACCCCACTGCTCAAATTCACTCCACAGTGGATATCTGCGAGTGCATGTGTGCTTCTACCTATTAGCCTGTCTGTGTATCTTCGTACACGAACCAAGGGTGAATGGTTTTTCTGTGTTCAGAGCAAATCCTATGTGTTCGCTTGAAATCGCTGACGTATGAGGCATACAGGGCACCGAGGTAGAATGAAAACGACGCTACTGGAGTTTATTTTAGGGCGAGACCACCTTCCTCTTGGCTGCTAAAAGGCATTAAAGAAAAACCGGCGTTGCACCTCTTGGGGCTAACTATGTCGTGCAGGCTCGAAACACCCCGAAAACACTGAATGGTTCGTCTTGCTCAAGTCCTATTTCAGCGAAGGCGCCCATGCTCTAATACTGGAGTCTTGCCTTTGATGTGTAATCACACATGCGCATGTCTACCACTCACACAGGCACAATACATCTGCTGAGATAAAGTGACTGCAGTGTATGACCCATTTTGCAGAGGCAGGGTTTTACTTTCATAACGATGGGGTGTGAGTGAGCGCGTGTGTGTATGAATGCATAACCGGTATCTTACACTGGGATGATGCAGCACGACAGGCTTTTAAATCTTGAAAAGGAAGTGCTAGGTTGGTTTCTGGTAAAAACGCTACTGTCACACGTCCGGTCATAATGCCGTTAGCCATACACCTCCCCTGGGCGACGGGCAAGCCAGCACTGAAAGTGGCGAGAAAAGGGGAAGCATTATCTTGAGTCAAAAAAATTCAGAAATCTAGTTCAGGGGCTGTATTGTGAAATATATTTCATGTTACTTAAGTGTGGCGACAAGCCTCGAAACCCCTGAACATGCTCCTCAAGCAGTTAATAATCATTGTTTCACGGTGTTGGAATAGCGAAGCGAAGATAATGTTTTGTGTCGAGATAACGCGTCGCCTTATTCCTGCCGCCTCCCGTTAACGCACGAGACAAATGGAACGGGCGCATCGCCTTGGAGCCATCCAAATGAGGGTGTCTGCCATGAAGTGAAGTGAAGTGAAGTGAAGGAGGAGGAGGAGGAAGAGGGCGGGGGGGGGCAAGTGCCACAAAAATCGGGGAGCGGCTGCTCGACCCTCGCGGCGCATCACGGCAGCAGTCAAGTGAATGTGAAAACAAGAGAAAGCTTTGCGGAATATTGATTTAATGCCGCAGCCTGAGCAGGGGAAGATGCGCGCTCCAGATTACGTGCGCTCTATTTCCCACCCATACAGAACCTTGAGTTCCACTGCCTCCACACTCCAGAGAACCACAGAGAGACACAGAGAGGACTTCTTTTATGTGCTGTTGCCCTCTGTGACACCCAACTGTGTAGAAAATCAATGTGGAAATACAGAACAAGGTAGAACAGCATTAATATGTAAAACATATCAAGCTCCCTTTGTTTCTATACATGTAAAAGAGAACATCAAGGCATCTTCTCACTGCCACCTCCCACCACAGCACCTATAGACTGCAGCCCTTCCTTTCAATTAGCTCCCTGTCTGCTAAATAATAAATCAGCTTCAGAACTTATTAGGATCAAGCAATGATCGCAAAGGTTGATTTAGGTCTCTGCCGTGGCACCAGGACAACACAGAGTCACACCAGTTCTCATTGTAGAAGCTGACTGGGTCATTTTAGCGTTTCTTATGTTGTGGATGGTGAATTCTCTCTTTTGCATTTTGGCTTCTTCTTTTTTTTGTATCAGTTTTGATCATCAGCATGTGAGGATTTCTTGCATTTGAGCCATTGTGGTTCCTTTGTTAAGTGTCCTGTTAATACAGTTCCTGACGCACCTGTGTTGGCTCATTTATCCAGGAGCACAATGCACTGAATCAAACTATGTGAGCCTCAGATTAGATGATTAGTTTCTGTTCTGGGAATCCTGTACATCACGAACAGACACGAATGTCTGTTACGTCATATTCAAATCAGACACAAGCATACGCATGTGTTGAGGTAGCTGAACTCTGCAGTAAAACACTATTGACTGTTAGCCGTGCAATCAACAGAAAAATTCTTATATCAATGACATTTAAGGGTTGAAGGTTGATTGACTGCAGTCTCAATGGGAGCACAACTGCTCCCTCGCTGTCTTTTTACACGATTTTGGCTATTTCACGGCCATTTTTACCCTTCACCATAATGCTGAACATGCCCAAGATCACGTGTCCTCATTCAAAGCGTCCATATCTTCAACTTGACTGCAACTTAAAAGTTGACGTGTAGACTCACCACACTCTCATTCATTGGTCTTTTTTTTTTTTTACAGAGAGCAAACAGAACGTGTGCCTTTCTCCTCGCTGTCCTCCGCGTAACTCTGTGCGTCGATGACAAAAAACAGAAGATCTTTGGAACAATTTGTTACTTACTGCCCCCCCACCAACCCCCCCGCTGGCTGCTGAAAATTATGAACAGTGAGCCGCACTCACATTCTTGCGCACAGCCAAGTGAGGAGGCGCCTCCGCTCCCGTCCTGGGCCAATGGCGCACAGAGCAGCCTTATCATACTTATCCCCGGCTGGCCAATGGCGCACCTCTCCCCTGCTCACATGACGCCTTTCTGTGCGCTCCCTCTCCTCTCAGCGCTCAATCCCGGCGAGTGCAGGCATCACTGAAGATCTGACACCGGCGGAATCGGACGTCCGCTGTGCTCGGCAGAATTAACCAGGTGTTATCTAACGCAAACTTTATCGCCATCTGATGAGGCTGACCGTCCTGTCGATGAGATCGACCCTGCTGCGCCGGAGGAACAGACTTTTTCCGTCTCCAAACCACCGGAGAGGCGCAGGGGCGAGACAATAACGCCCAGAAGTTATTGAAATGAATCGTAAGTAGGCGACGTTATTTTTTCCTCTCTTTTAATCGCTTATTTACTGCCGCCAGGAGTAAGTAGTAGTTACATTTATACGCGACTTCAGTTTTAAACGTGTGACTGAATGTGTCACTTTTGTGCCGTGTGCTTTCTGTCCTTTTTTTTTTTTTTTTTTTTTTTTTTTGTTTACATCTAAAGGAGAATTAAACATTTCCAGACGCTTCAGTCTTTTATTGTGAGACAAACGTGACTTGACGCTTGAACGATCTCGAAGTTCGTTTTCTCCTGTCGACAGTCTTTGTGCGCCTCTGTGAATTTTCTCGTTGTGGATGCGTGGCTGTCTGCGCGCAGCGCCATACCATGAAATATAGATAAAAGCACACGGTAAACCCGCTGACCCCCAGACAGGCAGACTGTGCAGCCGGTCCACACGGCTCAATGAGGACAATTAGTGGGGGACGAGAGAGGAAAAAATGGAGTACTTGAAGCGCAATAAAACAGGGCTGCACTTCACTTCAACCCGCTAGGCAGGATAAGGGTGGATCTTCAATAACCTATTGTGACATTTCCAATGCAGGATACAACAAAAAACAAAACAAAACAAACAAACAAAAAAACGTTCCTTAAGTTTGTGCTCAGGTCAGGCTCTGAGAAAGATGGTAACTATTAATTTCCTTCACAAATGAGTTGCTCCACCAAACAAGCATTTATGTCAAATTCCACTGAATTTGACAGACACTCTATGAGGTCATGTCATTCACTGAACCCTTTAATTGATTGGAAATTAGGGGGTAGCGAGGTCAACAGAGGAGGGGGGGGGTGTAAAATTTATGTACACTTGGGAGTCAAAGCAAAAATGGGTGCTCTCTGATTTTCCATGAATTTTGCACAATCAGAGGGAAAGAGCGGGGGACCGGGGCCATTTGATGTTTTGAAAGACTTCAGATGGCTTTAATTAGGACCTATAAAATCTGTCTGCCCCTTTCTCTGAGGCGGCGCTCTGGAGGAGCGACAAGGGAGGGGAACTGACAAAAAAAAAGAAAAGAAAAAGCAAACGATACAGAAAGTCACTTCGGCAAAGGACTGTCTAATCAAAATTTTATAACCCTCCTTTTTTCTTCTCGTGGCTCCCTCCCTTGCCTCCTACCCTCCCTTCCTTGATGCTGGTGGTATGTAGGCAGCCCTCTTATTCCCTCTTTGTCTGGCTGCTGTGTTATCTATACTCACCCCCCTCAATCCTCCCACTACCCTCAACCTAACTACCGCCTACAGTCGGCCTGAGCCCAGACACCTGAACGCTAGACATAATGATCAAGAGAAGTTTCCAGTCTGTCTGGGGCACAACCAGTTGTTTAATGTTTTCTTCTTCTTCTCCGTCTTCTTCTGCTTCTCTTTTTTTTGTCCTCCTGCTGTCCTGGCTGGCAATCAAGACACGCAATGTTGTTTGTGAGTTTGTAGTGCGTGTGTGTGTGTGTGTGTGTGTGTGGTACAGGGTTGCAGTTTCCTCACTACTGCTACCGTTGCTGCTGCTGTGTAGCCTATATGGATCTTGGATGGAGTGTGGGTGACTCACACAGCTGCAGTACACACACTCATGAGGAAACATCAAAGACTTCTTCTGTGTGTGTGCGTGTGTGTGTGTCTCAGGGTATGTGAGAGAGCGAGATTTCAGCTATGCTGTTTCTGGTACGTGTCTGCAAGAATATAGGTATGGCATGGTGCCTGTAGTTATTTTATTCTTTCTGTTTTGTTCAACTCGCTGGGGTTTATGCGCTGTGCTACTTGGCTCTTTTTAAAAGCGTTAATTGTACTAGATCACACACACAAGAGGCTCTGAAGCTTAATGATTTCCCAGTTTTTAATTTTTTCCAGCATGATGATGTTAAACCTGAGTCTTGATCTTGGAATTTAAAGGGACTGGGGTCAATGAAACAGTGTTAATCCATTATTAATGAATAGGAGTTGAATGTTTCGAGCTTCAAAAATAAACATTTAATGTAATGCCTACTTGAAGATTCCATTTTTACTCTGCTGGAGGTTTTAAATGAGGCCCTCTGACGGTGGGTGTCTTTGAGTTGGGCTTTAAGCCGAGGTGGCTTCTGAAGTGGAGCAAAAGGAAATGCAAAACACAAATTAGAGGTGGGAGTTGGTAAAAATGCTCCGATATGTGTATTTATGTGATCGACAGATTCATCTTCAAGAGTGTCCTCCTTTTGAGGAGTACACGTCTTTGTTTCTCGGCTTGTGTTGGTTGGGGATTACGTCATTTGGCTGCTGCTGGTTTAGCTAGATACCATTAAGCTAGCTTGCTTTATGGAAAATGGCTGGTTGGAGTCTTTGTTCGACATCTTTACTTGACAACACACGTCAGAACAAGCAGAGCCGCATGCAGTGTTTTTCCGTTTCAGGTCCAACGAGCCTAATAATTTTCATCGCGTATTCGGAGTTGTTTTTCTCAATGATGTCCATTTTTGATAAACTTGTTTGTTGGGAGATTATCCCCTAACAGCTGGAATGGGCTCTGCCAACCATGTAATCTTCTCAGTGTTTTGAAGAGCAAGTGTTGGTGAAATTTGCACAGAGCTTCAGCCGAAATCCTGCCACTTGTTTGTGTGTGTTTTCTGAAAGCTGACTCTGTGTATCATGGCATCAAGGAGATTGAGGATGTCTCTTCCTCTGCCTCCACCCTTTGAAGGGGGAAGCAATAAAAAGCTCAATGGGTGCAACAAGCTGTTCTTCCCTCCTACACTTTGAGGCTTTCTACCTGGAGATGAATAGGAGGCCCCTCCATAACGAAGGGGGAGAAGAGAACATTTTATTGAAGGCTGAGGATGTGGGGGGATGCGCCATACCTTATAGACACTTGGTGTGAAATAGTCCAGTTGTACCAGATTACAGGATAGCACCGTCTACTGAGTTTGACGTGAGAATAATTGTTATTTTAGGTTCTATGAAGGCATCATTTTCTAAATCACTAATCTGCCGACATGTTTGAGTAAAAATGATGTAAATCTATTAAGGTTTAAGTGGGTCAAAAGGGTGTTATGTAAACATTACCAAATTGTCCCGTAAAATCCTGCTTGAAGTAAAATACTGTCTTCATAGTGTGATAATACAACATCCATGATAATGACATTGGACAATCACAAAGCCACAGATTAGGATTTTAAGTAACCAGCTTTATGCGTGAAGGAGTGAAGTCATGGTCAGGAATGTAAATGGCGGAGTCATTCAATTACCACCGTGCCCTTTCCTGGGAAAAGTCCCCAGCCGTGAAGAGGTTAATTGTTTTTGAATCTCCATCCGAGGGGAGAAAATGGGCGAACGGGAGGGATAATTGAGCCGCTGATAGTTGAGTGGATTATGGATTACTGTGCCTTTCCAAAGGAGAAAGAAAAGGAGGTGAACGAGAGACGGAGGAGAGAAGGGAAGGAAAGGCCCATGTTGCGTGATGCAGCCGCAGGGGTCGTCTGGCCTTCTTTTGGAAGAGGGAGAACTCCAATCCTGTTTAGCCCGCGAGGTGACCCTTGACCCCGCGCATGCTCCTCCCTGCTCCAGGTGCAAGCCCTCAGTGCTAGCAGCTCACACACAGCAAGCTAATTTTTCACACACTCTGCAAGCACTGGGGGGAAACGCCGTATGAAAATGCGGACTCTTTTCACGTTTTCGCCCCCCTGCTTCTTTTTCTTCATGGCATTCTATTGTCAGGGGTTAAAGATCCCAGCCTGCCTGTCGGGGTGGGGGAGTGTTGTGATAATATCAGGCCTCCTTTTTTCTTCTCCCCCCTTCCTCTGAAATATTTTCTCGGCAAGAAAAAGGATGGCTGTCTTTAAACCTGGGGAGAAACGACGATCTGACATGGTGCAATAATCACAGGAGTGCTAATCAGAGGGATGTCGTGTATAATTACTACAGTGTTTGATAACACCACAGCGAACCACCTCAGGCCATTAGCGAAAATTTCCCGATGCTATTAATGGGTGATAATAAAATTCAAGAAAACCCGGATGGAACGAGCCCTCTGCATGGCCCACTGGTTAAAGCACTGTAAGGTTAATGAACCAATTTACATACTTTCTGCCGCCATCTGGGTGAAATGACGAGGCAGATGCTCCCCGCTCAGTACTGTTACGTTGTGCTGCTCAACACAGAGGAATGTGTCAGGGCCACAGAGGTTGATGAGCACATTTCACATTCAGCTTGTGGTCAAAAACAATGATGAATGAACAGGAAATCGTTGCTGCTGGAAGGTCCTGGAGAAATACACTGAGCATCGACCTGACTGCTTGTGTAGAATGTGTTTAATTTCATTTAACCCCGTTGTAAATGGGTGAATAATGAGTGCTTGGTGGATGCTAAATGGGACTGCTGTCAAATTTGACTACAACACTGCATCACCAGCCTTAGCTATTGTTCTTCATAAAAAGTGACGCTCAAGTGTGGATCATAGCTTGACCCCTCCCCAATTAAAAAAAAAAAAGAAGGAACGTCAGGGAGAGGGGAGTCATCTGCAAATCAGGCGATGAGAAACTCGACAGGCCATCCAGAAGAATCACCATAGACGATGCCGGGGACTGGGGGCAGAAAGAGGATTAGTGTCTGTCCACCTCTCTGCCATCCTCATCCGGGTGATCACATTACAAATAGAGCATTCTCGAAGCGCTCCTTTTGCAGGGGAACACAATGAGGTCTGTCGGCGATCAATAAAGCAGTGTGAAACCAGAGGGATATACTTTAAAAATCAAAGGCGCTGGCTGGCATGGCCATCATCTTGCCCCGTCTGCTGGAATCAGATAAGGGAGCGGGGCCTTGCAGGAAAGGTTGTTCGGCCCCAGGGCTGCTTGACTTGACGGATATCCCCCCTACTGGCACCCGTTGCAGACTGATTTCATCTGCAAATGGGAAAACCAAAACATTTCTGTATGCATCTGGTCCCTCTCTGATACTGTACATGTGGTAGAACAGCTGAAGGGATAGATGGGTAAAAGGGAGCATAATATATAATCCCCGCAGCGTGTTTGGGGAGAAAATTCGCAGCTATTTCTCTAAAACCTCTGTTGTCCTCCATGGATGATGGCTTTTACCTCATGCTTCACTTACATGATTTAAAGAAAATAAAATCACCCTGGTTTTGGTTTGACAAAGTGTCAGAGCTGGTGCGAGTGTTCGTCTCAGATTAGCTCTTTGTGCCGTGAGGAGAGAGAAAGACGGGGTGGGGGGGGTCAGGGACGGGGGAACAATACCGCCGCGATCCCAGTTGAAAGAAATCATTTGCACAATTTTATGAAAGCTGTATTTGTCCGGTCGGATGGTTCTATCAAAGCCCAACAGCCACGGTGGAACGTGATTTAAATGACGGGTGAGCTACAAAGCCGGCAAGATGTCGGGTTAGAGTCATTTCTCAGCTGAACGCTCTCCAGGTAAATGCAGATAATGCGCTCTCGAGTTTTTCTTTCTCTTTCTTTAAGAAGTGTAATTTCTACAGATGGCTCTGAGCTGACACCAGCGCTGCCAGAGCTTCTGTTCTCAGAGCTAAGCTTGTACAACATTTATGTGGCGAAGATGAAAAGACATCATGGCTACACTTTATGCTTGTAAATTCATGCCTGAAAAAGTAGCTCAGTAAAGCACTGAATTTCTTGTTCTTAAAGTATTAGCAGTGATTTTTTTTTTCTTCTAATTTCATCCCAGCTCTCTTTCCTAAAACCCTCTTTAAACTTTAAATACCAGGTGGTAAACTTGCATAGGATGAAAGTTCAGGTAAGTGCACAGTACATGTAATAAGAGGATGAATGCAGTTTCTGCGACTCACTTTTGATTGGCCTCGACCCATATCTGTTGTTTTCAGTTTCAGAACCCCCCCACAGTATTTCCTGGTGACTCACTTCTTTCCGAGCCACTTGTGCTTGAAAACTTCTAAGGATGAACCACACATATTCTGGGTTTTATCGTCAATGAGGGACCATTGGGCATAATGAAGTTCTGTTTCCCAGCATGAGTTTGCGAGGCTCATGATTACAAATGCTCGTCTCATTGTCTCCCATCATCTCGTGCCTAATTGAAGACAATATAACGAGACAACGGGGTCTCGCTCATCATTCTGCATCAATGGCATGCTCTATGGAACGTGCCAGTCTGTTAAAAGCGTGGTGGCGGCGGTGGGAGGGGTGTGTGTCCGTATAGATACTCGACTGCGCTCGAGCTTGTTTAATTTGGACCAAGAAGATGGACAATTAAACTACAGCTCCCGGGGGGGCTCTTCATTTTGGTCAGCTTCCCCACTTCACTGCCGCACCGCTCTTGTAAACGTTCCTGGATGTGTCTGGGTCATGCGTTAGGGGTTGGAGTGGGGTGTGTAGACAGGAAGGGGATGGGGCGGGGGTCTGCCTCTGGAGGGGTTGTCTCAGATGATTAGGACAACCAAGTGGGGAGAGTCCCTTAGCGCCCGGCCTCCTTCACCTCCCTAATATGCTCTGAATAAGTCCCCCTCCGCTGTGCGTTTGTTGTGGGGTTTGGCGGGAGGGGGGGATTATGTCTGGCCATGGTTTAGGAGTGTTTGTCATCTGCCCCCTCGAGGCCTGCACCGGCTCCTTTGTCTGAGCATCAGGCGTTGGTACAATGTCAAATCACACAATATGCCTACGCAATCAGGGCATCTCGGGTTAGGAACTGACACAGGATTTCATGTCTGGATTTTTCTTTATGTCAGTAATTTCATTTTAAGGGTTGAGAATTAATCCAGTCAGTTTACTCAATTTACTTACAGTTTTAATTCAGAAGAAAATGCATATTTCTGCTTCTTTTTTTTTAACCCAAATCCGAACTGTACATCACTTACATACAGATTAGAAGTCTTTTTAACCTTGTTAACATGCCCATGGAATGATATTGATATGCTAAAAAATGTATCAGGAGCGAAATAAGTAGTTAATGCCATGATTGGACCAATGACAGGAAGGTTTCATATGTCAAGAAACCAATCCTGTTAACTTGCAGGATGGGGCGTTCCATTTCATGATAGCATAGTCGAGCCTATCTATAACTGCTAATGTGACACTGTAGATACATAAAATACAGTACATTGCAGATCTGATGCATCAACTTGTAGCCGACCCTGTACAATTTGTTGTTCTTCGTAATTGGTTTCTGATTCAAACACGTGTGGCTGAATTACTCCTATATCACCAGTTGTCATTGTGAAGTTTACAGTAGTGAGCAAAACAGAACACGAGCAGAGCTCTGATGGCTTGTTGTTGATGAGTAGAGTTGAAGGTTAGCAGATACGCTGAAGTTGCAGGCGAATGGTGGAGGAGTGGGTGGAGGTAGAGGCAGGGACTATTTGCATATTCATAGCTCCATGCATACTAAATGAATTAAAAGGTGCAGAGGTCCATCTAAGCCACGTTGAGGCAAAAAAGGGATTTTTTTTTTCATGGAAAAACTTCTAAATATGTATTTTTGAAGAACAGAGGTGAGTTTCTAGACCAGGAGAGGAACTTCTAAACAGCTACTGCATCATGTTTCTTGCTCCACTCAGTAGTTGCATTGTCTTTTTTTGTCTTTTTTTCTTCTATTTCAGTAAATGACTTTGCGTGACATAAATGTGACATCGCATGAGGATATTCTCAGAATGTTATCCGATGGAAGCACATTGGTTTCGTTATGAGTCGCTTCCAAATCAAAACAAGAGCTCTGCCATTTTGCACCGACGTTCGGCAGTCATGCAGAGAAAAATCAATCACAGAGGAGGAAGCAATGCTCATTTCTCTACAGAGGTATCATTAACGAGAATGCTTTGCAGCCACAGTTTGCATCTTTGCTAATCTACGATTGCTAGTGTGCAAAATCCATCAAACTCTTTAACAGCCTTTTTTCTAATCTGAACAATGAGTCGCAATGGCATTGTTTGTTCCCCGTTCTCACAAGGCTATCACTAATGCGCTCTTCTCCACATGTGAAGGCTGATGAAAAGCAGCTGGAAACTTGCAGGGTGCCACCAAAAGAAGGAAGAGAATTGCAGTATTTGCAATGCTTGATAGCTAAATAATGGTCAGCGATATAGAAGTGTAACAGTATGGCAGAATTCACAGGGTTAATACTTGCTTTCTATCAGCTTACATATATATAGTGGCCTATTCCTGGTGCCTGCATAGTCTGTAATTAAGTTTAATGGTCTCAAAGGTGTTACTATGGTTTCACACAGTGCATCTCTATATGAAATTTGAAAGAAAGATTCATTCATCTCCACACAATGGCGAACAAAGAGGGCACTGAGCCCCGGCCAAATATCACAAGTTACATTGAAAACAAACAAAACGGTCTTGCTGCATACTGAAGAGGCAAAACCTCCCAATGACTGATAACAGCTCTGGAGGATTTAGGCGCTGTGGGAAAAATGGCTTCTGTGGCTTTGCATTCAAGTCACTTGGCCATTTTGGAGCACCAGGAAATGACACACATTCCTCCTTCCCAGTAACAAAATAAACCCAAATCCATCTTCCTACTATTCCTGCACAATAATGTCTACAATTTCAGTTTTAATTACTCCGCTAGAAATCGTCAAATTGATTTATGGGCTTGATTTCACTGCACTTTGGGGACCGTTTTATCAAAATCGGGCTTCAAATAAAGTGGACCTTGTGATTTAGAAATTAAAGGTTTCTTTGAAAACAGCATGCCTGTGTTCCTCCATAATAGCTAGTGATAGAAATGAAAAGGCGCTGTTGTACGTGGTTGAGTGTTTTGAAATCTTGCAGTTTGTGCAGAATAATTAATGAGGAATACACACTCACACACACCTTCTGAAAAGGTTAGCAAAAATGTAACCGCGTCGTTCAGGTCTGGGTGTCCTGAATCATATAGCGACCTATGGGAACACTATACTTTTCCACTCAGCATCTCTCAAGTCGAACTTGCTGCTAATTCTGACTCAGAAAGGTACGCTGCATTGACTTAGTATCACATTCCCTTGTGACCATATACAGCCCCTCATAATGTGCATTCTCCAAGGGCGTACCTGCCTACTTTGCAGATGAGTAAAGTCAGGTGGATGAGTTTCGATGACACCCAACGAGCTACTTTTGATCATCTTAGCCTTCGCCTGCTCTTGTGAGTGGCAGTTTCAGGTGTTTCTCTTACAGCTGTGGCCTCAGTCTCACCAGTGTTTTATTTGGCAGAAACTATTTCAAACAATGAAAATATGAGATGTTCACTTGATCTGCCCTGCTTGTGGAGGTTTTTTTTTTTTAGCTTCTAAGTATTTTCCACTTCATTTGACTGTGCCTGAAGGTATATTAAACCTATTTTCATAAATAAATATTCTGGAATAACCTGTAAGATGTTTTTTATAGCCAGGGTTTTAAGGAGTGTAGCTAGACACATCAGCGGCAGTGCGTGTGTGTTGGGGGGCGAGGGAGCAAGTAATTACAGTTGTGTGTGTAATTGCATTTTCCTGGATTTGGGGTGAAAGTCTCATCTGACCAATGGAAATGTGTTCTTTGGTGCTTTTTTAGCCTGCTATTGCATTGTTGGAGTGGGACAATAGTTGTGGTATCAAAGCAGTTTCAGTCTCAGCATGATATTGGTGGATATTAAATGCTTCCAAAATTAGTTGCACCACTTCCCACAACCCAGAGTCCTCAAAAGCTGCGAAAATGATGGAATTTCACTGAATTTTGCTTGCATGGAAGCACAGAAATTCAAAAACTCCAATGTTACGTCTTTTTCGGTCGCGGAAGAGGTTTTAGGAGGTTGGGGTTAATACACCGGCAAATATATCAGTCTATGTAAATCATCCATCAAATGGAGTCTGGTAATACAAGAAAGCAAATCTGGTGCAGATGATCTCTGTGTGGGCAGGAAGCCTTGAAGGTTTGCATCATGTCTGCCACGTTCTCCCTGAGGGCAGTCTAGCTTCCTTACATGCAGATACACACATGCACACGCATGTACTCACGCAAGCCACCGTTTTTCCTCACAGCGCGGCAGGAGCCTGTCTTCATCTGTCCTATTGATTGATGAAGCAGGCACAGCTGGGTGTCCAAGAGAGGCAGAAGTCTAGATCAAGGCTATGAGCTGCATCACTGGCAGTCTCACTGCACGCACACACACGCGCACGCATTCACACCCACGCACGCACACACACACCCACACACACACACACACACTTTCACTGTCTCTGTCATGCTCTCTCTGTGTCTGTCACAGCAGACACTGTGGACACAGGCAGCCATGACACATACGTGTACACACATGCATACTGAGAGACATGACACACACAGCAGTGCTGACACGCACATGTCGTCATAGCTCATAAATACACCACATCACACACTCACACACAGAATGAATTAGCATGGCTTGGCTGCGCGAGTGCCTAAACTGGACAGGCGTTTTCTATAAACATAATGCTTGTAGATTAGTTGGGGTTAATGATCCGAGCTGCCACGACGTCTGTGTACGTGCGTGTGTGTGTGCGTGCACGTGTGTTTTTGGCTAGGGGGGAAAGGCGCTGCTTTACTGCGCTGTCTCCCTCACTTCCAAATGAGACATGCCCCAGGCACCATTACAAGAGCAGTATTTATGATATTAGAGAACTGGGTTTGCGGTGCTAGCAGTGGTACCATAACGAAACAGCTAAAATTATGTCTTGACTAACCTCAGTGGGCAGGTCCAGTATTTTCTTTGCATAAATGAGAAATTACAAGTTGTGTACTTAAAGGCTATTTTTGCAAATCGCTTGTTGGACTATCACGCACATTATTTCTGAGCCATGTAAATGTAAAAGCCAAAGAATTTTTTTGTTCTTTCAGAGCTGAAATAAAAAAATCCAAAGTCAGAGCTTTTTTTTCTCTCTCTCTCCTCCATCTTTACTTTGGTGTTTAAAATTAGCTTCCTAGCCCAAACCAGAAATAGTCTTCTGCAAACAACTTTCAGTTAACTGGAGTCAGGGGGTTCAGTGAGTGTGCAGTCCCTCTAAACCCACCTCCCTCCTCCCCACAAGCACTCTGAGAAGCCCCTCACATGTAATGCTGAATGGACAGAAAAGTACAGGAATCAAAGAGAAGAGAGACAGAATGGCTGAAAAAAATGACTGTAAGACCCCTACGCCCCCCCCCCCCCACCTACATATTTTCTCCTATCCCTCCCTCCTCCATCCTTCGTTCCCTCCCTTCCTCTCCTCTGGCGTTCCTGTCGAGGCATGCCTCCATCCCCACCAACCAGCATCGTCCGGGGCAGGGCGAGGGGGCAAGAAGAGAGGAGGGGGAGTGTGTGTGTGGGGGGGGCAAACAAAGGAGCACTGTTGATGCCTCGCTGGGGTTTTGGGGAGGGTCGACACCAGGCTGGAGAGGGCGCGGGTGGAGGGGTGCAGACGGAGCAAGAGTGTGACTGAGGAGGTTTATCATTAATAATAGAGATTAAAATGAAAGGGAGGGGAGCAGGGGTGTCTGCTCTGTTCAGTCATAAAGAGGACAAGCAGCACCAGTCATACACACACACACACACACACACACACACACACACACACACACAGTTTGCAATGCAGCAGTTAGTGAGTGTGTGTGAGTGTGAGAGATAGGCGAGGGATGGGGACAGGTCATTGTTTCCTGGCCATTGTACAATATTTGCTTAACCCTCATGCTTTATCCGTGCAGCTGTATGCTACAAATGAGATGGGCGAAGAGCGTGTGTGTGTGTGTGTGCAATGGCGGCTGTCACAGCTGTTAGCAATTTCATCAGTGCACTGTAAGACACCCCCTCCACTCTCACACACACACACACACACACACACACACACACACACACACACACACACAAACCCTGTCAATTTATGCAGCAGCATGGCCGCGATAGAAATTGCTCTCCGAACAGCACAATTGTGCGTCAACTTAGTCTCCGCAAACAAAAATTGAACGACGCAGCAACAAGCCAACGCAGGTATGCAAACTGTAAATGGCAATCATGCAGCCATATTGGAGCATAATAATCATCATCCTGTGGCTCCTTGTCGCCACTGCTTGCCAGTCAAAGCTCCCTGACCCCAGCGTGAACTTCATTCCTCCTGACTTTAAGCAATCTCGCTCGACTCTTGCGAATCCAGCGCTGCTTGTTGTTGCTCATGATGAATATATGTTTTTTTTAAATAGTTGCTCAACACTGAAATAAGACTTAAGAAAATACATGTTGACTTTCTTTAGGTTACAAACCGCACGGGTTTGTAATCTCTGTGCCTATCTTGTCCACACAATCTTTTCACACGCTGAGTAAAGAAAGCGTTTCGAAAGAGAACTGAGTTTTAGAAGCAATAGCTGGAATCCCACAAGGCCCGTCTCCATGAATGCTTTTATTTATTTAGTTTTCCTGATGTGGGCTTGCTGGTGGAGATGTCTCTATTGCACTCGAACAGTTTCTAAATGGTTTGCTTCCCCTTTCTGTCCTTTTCCGTTTCAGGCCACGAAAGCTGGCACGAGAAGAAGAGATGGAGCGAGTGCTAGCAGCGCTATTCTTCACCGCTGAGGGAAGGAAGGGAAGCAGAACGCAACAAGGAGAAGACAAGAGCGATGAAAGAGCGGTAAGAGAGCTGGGTTTGCCCCAGGGTTACACATTGTCTGTTGTGTGCGCGTCTGTCTGTCCTCTGTTGCCCTTCCACCTGAGTCAGCTGTGTACTTGTGGTGGGTGTGGTGTTAACATGCATGCGTGTGTGTGTGTGTGTTTTTGTTATGTGTATGAGTGCTTTCTGTGTGTGTCCCTGGCCTCGAGCCACAGCTGCCAGGTGAGGAACGACCGTCCTGGCTCAGTCACCTGCTGCACTCCCCCCCAACTTTCCTATTGTCTTTATCTCTTCATCTTTTTTCCACTCAGTCATTTCTCTGTACTGAAACCCACCAGAAATTCTCATCTGTATCTGTGTTGATGTATTTCTTGATTTATATGATTAGGACTCTTGGAAATGCAGAAATTACACAAAGTGGGGCTGTTAACAGGAACTGCTTTCTTTTCTTCTGTTATCACGCCTGTGGCTAACCGATGGAAGCCATCTTTAATTAAAAGTCATACACTTGTTTGAAGAACACAGCCGTAGAAGAGCAGTCTAAAATCTGATTTCTTTGCACATTTTAATATTTTAATTTGATAGGTAGGTGTTTTTTACATTTAATTCAGAATTTATCAAGAATTTTGTTTAGTTTCCTCTAATCATCGTAGGCAATATGCATCACTTTGTATTCAGAAAACATTTAAACTAAAATCAAGCCACTCAGTAGAGATGGAAATTCTAAGGAAGACATTATTTCATGTATTCTTTGGTCATTAATATTGTATATCCAAAAGTAAGCACATAAGTGGCATCATCTTATTGAATCTGTATCCTTCTGTGTCCCGGTGCATCTGTGTTATCACAGATGTTTAGCCCGTTCCTTTTTTGTGTCAGGACACAGAATCCATTTCGTGTTGTGAGGATTTGATCTTTTCTCTCCAGCATCCGTTAAAATTGTGAAAAATTCCAACGACTCGGGGAAGCGGGGAGTCAAAAATAAAACATTACCTTGGAGAGCAGAACAGCCAAAAGGCAAAACACAGGAGTGAAACTGGGAAAAGAGCCACCTTATTGTCTTAACTGTGTTTGAGCGGATCCCAAAGTGAGCAGTCTCTCAGAGAGTCTCTCTCTCTCTGTGAGGCTGGAAGCAGCAGTAAATCATTTTCTGCCATGCAGGCATGGCCAGAACGGCTGCCACCGTACACAGAGAGGGAGATGGTTCAAGACGAAAGGCAGCGAGAGGAAAAAGAAAATGTTTTTTTTCTCAGTTCTTGTCATTCTCCTCTCTGAGGAGACTCTTCAACCTCAACCTTTCACCCAGAGGGTTCAAAAGCAATGGTGTGATTTTTTTTATTTATTTATTCATTTTTGCTATTTTTTTTTTGGATCCAGTCCATAGACGATCCACTGCACTTCATGCAGGAGATTACTATCCTACTATTCTCACTTATCTAGCCATAAATCTAGGTCCTCTATTCTATATTCTTATTGTTGTGACACTGTAGGCTATTTCAGTGGGAATGTGCAGGATCTGTTTTTCTTTCTCTTTGGTGATTCAGTTTTGTGTCTTCTCTTTTTTCCTTCCTTTTTAACTTCTTAACTAACACCAAATACAAAAGCTTCAACGGATTTCATATTAGTTTTAAATACTATCACAGCACAACAGTTGTTAACAAAAGGCCAAAATGGGGATCCAGAGGAAACAGGATTCAGTGATCAACACACTTTTCCAGAAACGCTGGCCGTCAGGGAAATGAACCTGTAACTTTTCTATTACATGACAAAAACGTACCTCGCCGGGGCGCCCCGCCAGCACAAAGGTTCTTTTCCATCACTCTCTTTTTCCTCTGTCCAGGTGTCTGAACGGTGAACTGTATCTCACAACGGCTTTGCAGAAGACAGAAGAAAATTTAGTTCAGCTTAATTCAGTTCAGCTCATTTCATCTGAACCCAGTCCAGTCGAACTCAATTCTCTCTTCTGGCTCTTTGTCTCGCGCCCTCTCGCACCTATTTTCAGCCTGCCTTAGCCGTGTAATCTTCGCACATTTTCAGCTCCCTTCGGTTCTGTCCCTCTTGAGTGACCGCAGCCTCAGAACAGTCCTCCCCTTTTCTCAGGTTTATACACATTCAACTAGTCTTTATCTGTTTTTGCATCTTTACATCGCTGCCTTTCTTTCCTCCATCTGTGCTAGATGTACTCACACTGCTGTTGCATATCCGAAACCTGTCCACAACCACCAGAAAAAGGCAATTCCACCATTTTAAAAAGCGGGAGATGATGAAGGAAGAGGTTAGGAGCGATGTGGCGGTGTAGAGCCATGAGTTAAAACTATTGCCCAATGCCAATAGTAATTGTTTTTAATTATTGGCAACCCTCACCTTTTGAATCTGTCCGAATCAGCGCAGACAAAGTTTCAATGTTTTGCACTAGTTTGAGGAAGAAGTGCCTTCTGCTTCTTCTTTCATCATTCTTTTGATGGATATACTGTATCAACCTACTGGGATCGGTGGAGTCACAAGTTGTACAACTACACACAACCCCATTGTTTCTAGAACTCGTCAAATGATGCAAGGGTAGTCTGGGGAAGAAAGAAAGGAAGAAGGTGGAGGATGTTGTAAGCAAGGATCCAGACATGCCACTGCTCTTTCCTCTCCCCCCTTTTTTCCTCTCAAGTGTGTCTGTCCTCTGCTCCGGTGGAAGAAGGTCTTTCAGGAGCAGCCGAGTCTGTCTAAGCTGGCTTTAGAAGCTGCAGGACTCGAGAAGCGCCGTGGTTCTCCTTTGCCGCCTGGGTTGTGTATACTGAGGCGGGTTTGCAAGACTGAAGCCACAGTGTGTCACACGGTCTCATATTTCAAAAAAGGCATATGGGAAAATGACAGGAAAATGAGTCACTCCGTCAAATCATATTGATTCACTGCAGTGACTGGGGGACAGAGCGAGTAATTGTCAGTTACACACTCGCAAAATAACCGGCAAATGATGGACGATGGTTTACAATGGTGATGGTTTGGAGGGGGGGCATAAAAGCGGGCATAACGGGCATAAAAGCCTGATGGACAAGTGTCGAAAATGGTAACATTTGTGTCTACACAAAGGAAAGCATAGAACAACAGAGTGCTCCTCTCTCAAAGCACCCCCCCCCCTCCCCCAAGCAAAGACACCCATCAACCACCAGGGGATTAAAGATTAGAATGAGACCTCTTATTGAGTTTGAAGCCGCAGCAGTTTCAAAATGGGTGGATGGATGGATGAAAGATTGATGGGCATGAGGGGGCAGAGATAGAAAAATTACAACAGAAAGAAGGCGGCTGGTAGACAAGATTTCAAAGAGAGGAGGAATCAACAAGAAAGGGGAAAGGGTTGTTGGTGGAAAAGATTTCAAAGTGAGCATGAGAGCATTATCTATGAGAGAGAAACAGAAAAGGGAGCGATAGTGTAGAACAGCGGTGAGGGCCAATGGAGCGATGCCTCTAATGTCTTTATAAGGCCATAAAATACTGCACTTCCTGGCCTCTCTCTAATTGCTGCGAGGGATGGGAAGGGGGGAGACTCGACTCTACCTGCCTACTAAATGAGGCCTCTAAATCCTCACTGCTTGGCCTTGGGGGCTTTTCTTTTGGATTGCTACGCCAGCAACATGGATGCAGAGAGAGAGAGAGTGTGAGAGGGAGCAACTCAGAAAGGGTCTACATTTGATTATTCTTTATTGTTTTTTTTTGCTTGAGATTAAAGTTGAGAACGAGAGAGAGAGAAATTCAAAGAAAGGCCAGAAGAGATTTGGGGAAATTTCAGTACTTTAATGATCCCCTTAAAATGATCCTAGCAGAAAATAAAGGTGAATGGAGAATGACAGAATGGGGAGTGAGAGGAAAAATCCAAAGACACAGAGCTAAGAGTAAAAATATAATGTACTTTAGGCTATTCCTAATAATAACTGCTTGAAAATAAGGTCGAGAAAGAACACACAGAAATAAAGAAGCAGGGGGAGAGGAGGATTTTATTGACTCAGTGGGAAACGACCGTAGAAATGGCTATGCTTCCCCGAGGAGCTGTATGCTGAACTCTTCAAAATGTGAAAAGTAACGCTTGCCATCATTGGAAAAGAAAACATTTTCATTTCATAAACTGCTTGTCTAAGGGACCCTGCCCCAACCTCTAACCCTCAAATAAGCACAGTAACTCACAGAGCCTTCAGAGGCAGAGGAAACTGTGGAAAGGCAGAAAAAGGCGCAAACTCACTCTAAACCATGCCCTACATACCTGCTCACGGACGCGCCATTAGGATCAATATTTGTTCCGAAATGAGACGGCATCAGCTTGAGAACAGTGATCGCATTGTGAAAGGTTTGGGACCGTGACTCATACGAGATAGCAGATGAAAAAATAAGCCTGGAACCACATCCAGGTATTTTATATTTATTCTAACCAGATGTCCACAGATGGATGGATCCGTGGACAGAATGGGAGAAAAAAAAAACAGTGTTATCTCTTCTGTCATCATATTTCAAATAAAACAATGACAACAACAAAGGCACCACACAGTCACTAGTAATGCATTATGAAGTCATTTTTAATCATTTCTGTACCATTAAAGGTCTGTTCTCTTTGTCACCGTTGACTCGTTCTGCACCACGCACATTAGGCCTTCCCTCTATATACTGCATATTCTGAATGAATGGTAATTTCGGGCTTGTTTATAAAAATGTAAATTCCACTGTTAATTTTTCATCCTTTGTCACTGAGTGCACGAGCTGTGCTCCTAACTTTTGCTTATTTTGATGGCTGGAGTTCGGGGCTGTATTGTGTCTCAACTTGCCGCGCTACAGGAGCTGTATAACAGTTGCCTTTTTTTTGTGCTGGGTTTTATCAGTGGGTGAGAGAATGAAAAGGAGTCAAAGGCAGCCCCCTAAGCTTTCCATAATGCGTCCCGCGAGGAGACAAAGGGCCGCATTCACTGCTGGGTGTCGATAAGACCTATCATTAGTCTGCCATTGGAGGTATTACCAACACACACAAACACCCGTACACACACACACGCATACAGAGTGCAGTAGGGTACTTACTCCTGTACCCATTCTCTTTTTCCACATACACACGCATAAATATTCCATGCGTGCCAGAGGAGTGAAAGAGGCAGCCAAGCTCGACTTGAATCGAATAAAGGCAGAGGAGTGGACCCCCTGCCGCTTTCCCATCACAGCAGAATTCACTCAGCCACACATGGCTGGGGCATCCACGCTCAGCCATAGCCCATCTGTGTATGCATGTGTGTCCCTGAGTATGTATGGCTGCAACTGCTACGACATGCAAAGAACACACAGGAAAACGAAAAACAAAAGAATGTTTGTACGGACCTCTGTCGGTCATTCATGAGGGAGAATCTAGGTTAGATTAATGGCCGTGTATTTCCATAACAGTGCACTATATAAGTGCAGCCATTATCCAGAGGACTGATGGCTTTTTTTGTGCTGGAAGAATGGCATCGTTGTAATGTTGTGTGCCGTAAAGTACTTTGTCCGGTAAAGCAGGCTAGCAGACAAACTCCGCACGTGGTTTAAATGCAGTGAAAAGGCCGAAGGAGGCTGCCAGACGTCTTGATGATAGAACTCCTTGTTTACAATAATAATACCGATGTCTCAGAATTAATGTGGTATTGACTTATTGATGATAAAACGCTACATGTAGTACATTTACTTAACGAGACAGGAGTAAAATTAGGTGCAAGAAGAGGAGGATGGTTGGGTTTCCTATTAAGGTTAGAGTGTGTGTGTGTGTGTGTGTGTGTGTGTGTGTGTGTGTGTGTGTGTGTGTGTGTGTGTGTGTGTGTGTGTGTGTGTGTGTGTGTGTGTGTGTGTGTGTGTGTGTGTGCGTGCGCGCGCGCACTCAGAGGAGGACGACGGCACTGCTGTCTAGGTCCTAAGTAGATGATGGACTGTAGCTCGTATTCCCATTCCCTCTCATTAGCTCAGCCCCACGAGAATATATGAGGTTACTTACCTTCCCTTGCTCTGAGTTCCCGGCCAAACGCCAAGCGTTGGCTGAGGGTCATTAGCTGCGCTGCTTGGAACAAATGGCCTTCGATAGCATCTCAGCTAAAATACAACAGGAGCAGATTAACCCCTTGATCCTTGGAGGATAGCATATTGAAAGCATTAGGAAGGAAGGAGTTGACAGGGGTGATCATCATTTTTTTAGCCTTTTCCATCATAAACCAGCTCCTTCGTGCTTTTATTTTCATATATATATATATTTTTTTTTTTCACCAGATTTTAAGAGTCCTTTTTTGGGGGTGGCGGGGGGGGGCTTTGGAATCTCATTGCACTTCAGCTAAACATCACAGTTGTTTGCCTGAAAACAAAAACCGCAGAGAGAAGTGGGCAGAGGATCAAAGCCCGGGGAGGATTTGTCTGGCAGATAGTCGCTGGGATCCTGCCTGCGTAGACTCTCTCTGTGTCTTTATGTCTCTATGTGCACACCACTAGGTTGCCCCCTCGCACTGCCAGCTTGAAAATTATAGATCATGAAAAAGAACAGTGCAGTCACAACAACCTCCTCCCTGGAGCAGACGCCTTATCCTTATTACAAAGTGCAGGCATGTGTGTGCGTGTGTGCGCGCGTACACGCCGTCTTCCTCTCCTCTACGTGCCTGGCTTTGTGCAGGTTTTTCATATTATTGGTATATCATCCCATCTCTTTTGATACAGTAAACAATTTGCCACTTGATTTTCAACATCCTGCCGATTTTGTTATCAAAAGAACCTCTGCAGGAACTATTAAAGTCCGGGATTTATCACAAGTCTTCGGGTACAGCAGAAGATAATCCAACAATAAATGCTATCAAATCAGATCGTCTGTAACCTCGGCGAAAGTATCTCCTCCCCGTACTGAAAAGGTTTATTCCATCTAAGGTCAACGTGTTCACCGAAAAGTTCTTTCCATAAGGCCTCGCTGAGGTTTGTGGCCTGCTGGTTGGGGGGGGTGGCTCAGATGTCAGTTTTGGGCAGAAAGACACACCCAGAGGATGGATATAATTAAGACTAGTGACTCTTTTTTTTTTTTTTTTTTTTTTTGTGAGAAAGGAGGGTGTTTGGGTAACTGCTCTGGGTGGTCTAGCACTACATGTCTGTACTAGTTTTATTACAAACAGGCACAATATGGTAAGAACACAGACGTATCCTGACAAAGCACAAAGATCAGTGTGTGGAGCGTTCAGACATAAAAAGGTAAAGAAATGAAAACAGCCATGTCATTTGAGTACTGGCCTGTTGGTTGTTTGGACATGGCGCAGGAGGGTTTTTTTTTTTTTTTTATTTAAAGCAGAATTGATCAAAGCCGTTGGCAGACATACATGACATTCATAGAGGAACACTTACAAATGGTTATTTTACTTCACAAAGAGCGACCTGTGACTCAGTGCCCTCTGCATTTCATCACAGAGGCAGCTTTAGCAACTTTCAGCGTCAGGCCACTTGCCTGGAAGCCTTCCAAACACCTTTCATGCTGGTCTTTACTTAAACTTTTACAATTAGTTAATTGATTGATTAATTCATCGACAGAAAATGAATGGCCAGCTACTTTGATAAAGGACTAATTGTCATTTTTCAGGCACAAATGTGAAACATTTGCTGTCTGCAGCTTCTTCAATGTCAGGATTTGTCGCTTTCTTTGTCATTCATGACAGTAAATGAAGAGTCTTTGTGGTTTGGACCGTTGGCTTGAGAAGAGACACAATCTGAAGGCATCACTGTGGGATCTGGGACTTTGTGGTGAGCTTTTTTTTTTTTTTTTTTTTTTTACATTTTACAGACCAAACAATCGATTAATCATGAAAATGATCAGCAGATTAATTAACACTGAAAATAATCAGCAGTTGCAGCTCTGATTGAATTGAAGCCATCTGACATGTATTTAAGGTTACCATAAAAGACAAATGCTTCTCTGCTCTTTTGGCTCAAAGAGGCAAAATGTTTTAGAAACTTCTTGGAAAGGATTTTTCCGCAGAGAGGAGACATCTCTTAGTCTTTCGAGTATCTTCCGTTTCAACCCTGGGTGGCCCAGTGTAGGCTGGAGCTCTTAACTCTTGCAGCGTCTGTGTCGTTCTTTGTCCACCGAGCCATGCCGGACCACAAGTACAAAATTTGCCTTCAATTGCAATTAATAACCTCTGGCTGGGTTTGTTTGCTCGACCCTGCAGCCTCTCTGTAGCGGTCATTAGACATAAGGTGTCGGCATCTTGTGACTGCTCTTCTTCTGACACAGCACTGTGCAGTTTGAAAACTCTCATGCTCACCAAGGAGTGAGTGTTGAAGATAAATGTTTGACAGGATACGCAGGATTCAGTCTTCTCTTAACAGTGCAGTTTGTCTTACAGACAGTGTAAAAGTTAAACACATCAAATGGTTTACACACAGCCTCTTTTCTGACACATTTGGAAACGAACTGTAACTTACGCGAGGCTTCCTTTGTTTTGTGGAAAAAAACAAAAACGGCAAGACCAACCAGTCCCACAACAAGCGCGTTTCAAGCACCCAATCCTGATTAATAGCATCTTCTCGTTAACACATAAACACCCCGCGTACCATCAAACCCTCAAACGTCCGTTAATTTGCAACTTCTTTTTTTTTTCCGTTCGCTTGAATTGGCTCATTTAGCCGGCAGAGAGAACACAGATCTTTATTGTTGCGTTTTGTTTTGAGGGGGCAAAAAACACATGGGTGGTCCCTTTTTTTAAATGCACTGAGCAGCACATGGATCTGTTAATGAGAGTGAAAATTGGTGACTCCGTGCCGGGACCTTAATGACGGTGTTGCCCTCCCTGGTATCGGCAAGTCTGCTTACTGGAGCTGAGAAAGAGCGAAGGATGGGAGCGGGGGGAGAGAAAGAACAATGAGACAGAAATGGAGAGAAGGGAGAGAAATGATGCAGGATGGAGGTGGTTAAGAAAACGGAGTGAATGCAGGAAGGAACAAACCGTGGAAAGGAGCAGTAAATGAAGGATACATTAGCTTGGCAAGACACAAATAGTAAATTGCATGTATATTCTGGCAGATGCAGGAAGTTGAACAGAGGGCAACTTTAGAAAGAGGAACGAGGGGGGCATTTCTTAGGCGGCATAAAAGGTTTAATTTTTCCTTCGGCTGTGGCGAGCAGCTTTCCTGTGCTGCCCCGTTTCACTGTATTTAACATCAAAGTGAAGTATGAACAATTGAGGCAATTTCTCATCTGGCCAAGGTCAATCATTGTTCTTTCTCTATGAATGTGGATCCGGCTGAGAGGAACCGTGTTTCACTGGCGAATCTATTTTAGCGAGCCACCTTTCAACAACCTTTTTGGCCATTTTTTTCCTTCTTTTTGGTGTGTTTTCATTTGCAACTAGATTTTCAGATTGTGCGTATAAATTCTAGGAAATTTCACGCCTATTTATTACAGCTGTGGTGTTATTTTCTGCATGTAGGCGCTTTCAGTAATACACGGGACTCATGTTGCATGAAATACGAAAGAAAAATAAGATTGATATGAGCATAAAAGATTACTACTGCATATAATAAAATGTCAAGGTTGACGTTGGGTCAGATCCCAAATCAGATTTCACATACAAAACTCCACTTCTGATATTTCCACAAACCAAAACTGGAGTTGGTTAGGACTTAGTGTATATATAACACGCTTTAACACAGCACATTTAGTCTTTGAGATATCTTGCGTAAGAAAGTCTTGTACCTGCCACATCTAACTATGAGCATTCACAAGAGTGTCTGAACCAAAAAAAAGTAACAAAGGACTCTGTGGCAACAGCAGGGCGCTCAAAAGAACATTATTATGGCCAAAATGGCTTAAAAACATTAATGAATATGCCTTCCACAGGAACTTTAATGTGCGTCTTGACCACAAATGAACCCACAGCTTTTCATAGTACACAGTGTGACTCATTATGAGTCACAATGGGAGACCAAATGACATTCAAATTAAAGAAAACATCATGGGATGCAGAGAATAACCATGACTGACTAATGGAAAACTTATGATGGGATCCGATACTAGTGCTAATACTATGACTACTACTGCTATATATTTTCTTTGTTTTTTTCCTTGCTGTGCAGTTCCCACACATCTCATTTTAACTTGGTCAGTCAGAATTTTCATACTTTCCTCATACAGATTTTTCTTTGCATTTTGGCCTTTTGTGCACTTTTAGCTCACTGAAAACGGAGCTTTGGAAAACTCCTTCCTGGTGAAGATGTATGGAAACTCAGTTTGCAGTGTTGACAGGGAGTTTTTGGTTTGTGACTGTGAGTGTGCGCAGTTATCTGCTTGGGTTACATGAGGCCATTTTAAGCAATGGCAGACGTGGCCAAAATAGTGCTTTAACCTTGCAAACGGGACTTTTTACATGTTTACACGAAAATGTAGAGTTACTCTTAGCGGTAACAGGTTTTTCCAGGCTTCTGATTGGCCAACATGGTGAACAGTTCAGACCACCATTCAGTATAGAGCCAAAATAATGTGTCAGTTAGTCAAATGGCAGAAAATGAATCTGATTTTGATGCGATTTGCATGTGTCAACTTGAGTTGGAGGAAATTATGACTTTCATTTTTACTGTTTTCTGACATTCTATTGACAAAACCATTGAACTAGATTATAATCAGCGGATTAGTCGGTTTCTTTTGACGTCTTGTTTAAAAGAAGTTAAACACACACTTGTCCTTTTTCTAATTTTGTTTGTATACTCGACCTTTTTTCAAACAAAGTAAATTATGTATTGGCTGAATACCAGGAAGGCTACATTAGTTGCCCCCCCCTGCTACATCTCCAGGTTGTACTGACTTTTCTTTTTTTTTTTCCTCCCTTTCCATCTGGTCAACTTAAGAAGTTGCACTCAGAAATTCTTTTTGATAATTCATTCTGTCTCAGTGCACATCACTCCCAGCCTCCTCGTGCTGTGGGCATGTCAGACACCCGGCTCTATATAATACATTACAGTCAGTGCTGTCATTATCCTGAAATTCTTTATTGTGTTTAGGGCAGATAAAAGCACATCAGTGACAATTCAGCCTTATTAGAAGAGGCACAACAGCCATTTCAACACAGTCGGTGTGCATGTTTATCAGGGTCTGATTTTAGTAGCTTCTATGGCTGATTCCATATGTTTGTGTTTGCAGGGGTCTTATTCATGAGGTATCACTGTTTTTTTCCATCTAAACCACCTAGCTTACTCCAAGCTTTTTTTTTTTTTTTTTTTAAGATGAATCATTTGTTAATGTACACACATGCCGACTCCTTGTCATTGTTTCTCAAGACCACCCAGAGTGTATATAGGAATAGGGTTGTGAGTGGTCTTGTACATATAAAATCATGTGTGAGTTCTTTAGAGGGGATGAAGTGTAGACTTATTACAGCTAATACTGTTAAACACATCAGTCAGTCCTGTTCAACAATTTAAGAGCACATTACTGTGTGTGTGTGTGTGTGTGTGTGTGTGTGTGTGTGTGTGTGTGTGTGTGTGTGTGTGTGTGTGTGTGTGTGTGTGTGTGTGTGTGCGTGTGCGTGTGTGTGTGTGTATGACATTTTAATAACATGGTTACCCAAACAACACCTGAATTTATCCTGTGCTTTCTTCTCCTCTGTTTGTTTTCTGCCCAGGTCCAGACATGAAGGAGGCACGCACGCACACACACACATACAACGGCACCTAGAGTCTGTCTGCGGTCTACCACCATCCTGCCACCCACACACACACACACACACACAAACGCGCCTGTTACGGTAAGAATCAGAGACCACCGAGTTAGGGGGATAATAATGGTGTGAATGTGAGAAAACAAACTCATTATCCTCTGCTGTTTTCTTCTCGGAGTAATTCAATGACAAATTGACTACTTGTATTCCAAAATGCTCTAAATTCAGTAATTAAAAATAAATAGCTGAATTAAACCGTTTTAACATCACAGGATACACTGTTAAAAGTCGTTTCGTAGTGCTTTCAAATAGGCTGTGAAAAAAATGTCCTTTTTTATCCAGTTTGCATGTCTCAATTTGGAACATATCTTAATTAATGCAGTTCATGTAAGGAGAAAATGAATGTGTCTGCTGTCTTGCGTGTGATTTTTCGAGTGCCTCTGTGTGTGCGTGCATAAAGCTCCTTTTTCTATTTCCATCAGTCAAAACCAATCTCCACGAGTTGAACAGCCGCACCACATATCCCACAAACACCCATATCCGACCCCCCCTTTGCCCACCCTGTGCCCCTCCCAGGCTTCCCAGCATCCTGCTTCGCCCTCTGTCCAAAAAAACATGCATGCTGAAATTACAGTGTGTGTGGCGGCATTGTGGGAAAGCCTTCCCTCCTGCTCACCCGCTGCATCTGCCCTGCTTGTCCCTCCTTATCTTTTTCTCATTCTGCTACTGTTTTGGATGAGTTTCAGATGGGGGCTTATTTTGATCTTCATTAAACTGTGAAAACAGCTGCCCGTGTTCATTTGCATCTACAGTTGCAGTGACTAAAGTTCAGACTGAGGTTAACAAGGTAGTCATGTAGTTCTAAATAAAATTAAGCTCTTTGTATTGATATTTTTTTTATTTGTTGGCCTTTGCAAATTACATGTAGGATGGTAGTTTCACTATGTTTCTAGGGTATCACATTGAAGTATGAAAAAAAAATCCTGTACTACATCAAATATGATAGACGAGGGAAGTTAACACTTTGTCATGTGTTTGAAGGTGGTGTAATGGCCTAAATTTCCTCCCACCACACAAATCAGTGCTTATGAGCCTGACTACCATTACCAGTGGATATAACTCAATAGTGTTTAATTTTTATGCGCGCTTCAGGTTTAAGCTCCTGATGTCTGGCAGCTCGTTCCCAGGGAAAAATTCTCCCAAAGTGACATTGAGGTTGGTAGTCATCATGAGCAGTGGCTGCCAGAAATGACTGAAGAGTACCACCTACAATGGCTTAAACAGAAAATCCAATGGAAAAAATAAAATTTGCAAAGGTTTTACAGCGTAACAGCACAGACGTGAGCAGGATGAAAAGATGCGTAAATGAAAAGAGGAAATTCGAGGTTTGCTGTTTGCACGAAAGCTGCTTAAATCAGAGAGACCACCCCCGTCCTCTTGTTTTCCAGCTTCAGGTTAACTCACGGCACCTCCCTCACAGCAACCCTGTTCCTAACCAGCTGCAATGACACACTCCATCAGTTTGGCTTTGCCTGCGCGCAGCTAGCTTGGTTAACGTTGGCCGAGGTGCGGCATGTGTGTGTGTCAGTGTGTGTGTGCGCGCGCTGGCTATTAAAGCACTTGAGAATCCGAGAGGAAAGGAGTTGCTCTGCTAATGGATGTGTCTATTGATGTTCCCATTTAGCAGCACACTGTAAACGATAGGGCAATGATTGTGTTGAAGACGGAAGGGGGTGGTGGAGGAGTGGAGAGCGGTTCGGCTGGGCGATGATAATGACAAGGAAGGTTATTATTTGGCACCCCGCGGAGTCTCTCTCTGCTTTGTGTGTGTGTGCGCTTGAAGAGAGAGAGAGAGAGGCACTCTTCCTCTCGCTCGTGTTGCTCGGCCTGCCTATTGGCTATTATTCTCTTCTCACTGTTTTTCCGCCTGGTCCACTCTTCTCTCACGACATTACTCACTGCAGCTAGTCTACATCCACCTCCGTTTCTCTTTTCTCAATGGCCGTCCTTTTTTTTCTAAAAACGTACAGAGCAGATTTGGTTTGTGATGGCGGAGACATCCAAAAAAAAGTCAAAGACAGACTAGCGCAGCTTAGGCAACAAAATAGTTTCTCGTAAAATTTTTAGGATAGCAGGTTGCCCTTGAAATATTGATTTTACTCACCAGCAGATATTTTTCCCAGCTGCGTTTGTGTATGTGTGTGTGTGCGCTCGCGTGCCCTGTCAGTTCCAATCAGTGTGTGTGTGATGAATATGAACGCAGTCAGCCAGCCTGCAGCCTTGGCAGGAGACCCCCCTCCAGCTGGACTCAGACCCCGACTCGAGTGTGCCTGTGTGTGTTTTGTGAGCGCGGTTGTACACGTCAGCCCGCATCTGTCAGCGCCGTGACAACCTGAGGATGAAATAGCAAAAAATATACAACATATCATGCCGCTTGGCACACGATGCATCGGAAGCCCCTCAACGCAGAGGGAAGCATCCAGTTTCAGCATCAGTGGGAACTGAACCCCTTGTTCGGCTGAATTGAGACGTACAAAGAGCCTCTGCAGGGTGAAATGCTTTGAAATGAGATGGAAATGCACGTTTCAAACCAGTTTTGCTAGTTTTGGTAAACGCTTGCAAATGTTCGGAGGTTTATGTCCATGTTTCAGTACATGCACAGCCCTGCCTTCCTCACTTCCTTTCCCCCAATTACTGTAATCAGGCCCATTCTTTCGAGTCCAGCTTGTCAGTCATTGTGTGTGTGTGTGTGTGTGTGTGTGTGTGTGTGTGTGTGTGTGTGTGTGTGTGTGTGTGTGTGTGTGTGTGTGTGTTTTCTTGTTGACTGCATATTGTTTGCTAGTAGATTAACAGTGTTTAGATTTCTAAATATCTTGTCAGTGTAGCAAAAGTCCATCTATCATTCTGAGTGTGTTTGGTGTTTGTGTGTGTGTGTGTGTGTGTGTGTGTGTGTGTGTGTGTGTGTGTGTGTGTGTGTGTGTGTGTGTGTGTGTGTGTGTGTGTGTGTGTGTGTGTGTGTGTGTGTGTGTAATTGCAGGGCAGCAGATAAAGAGGGAGACGCCATTCCAGCTGTGAGGAGACGGAAGAAGTCAACATACACACTCACTCACTCACTCACACACACACACACACACACACACACACACACACACACACACACACACACACACACACACACACACAGAGCCAGAGGCGCGTGAGCAGGTGAGTATTAAGTCAGGCAGCTAAACAGATCACGTCTCGGTATGATATCTGCAGACAGGCAGACAGAGGAGGCCGGTCTGTACCTGCAGGCAGAGAGCAACAACTCACAGCACCCTCGCCAGGAATTTCCTCCTCCTCCTGAGAGAGAGAGACAGACGGGGGGGGGGGGTGAACTGGGCTTTCCAGTGAAGTGTTTTCATGCAAACTGAAAAGTAAAGCCTGATTAGAAAGTTTTCAGGGTTTTTTTTTTTTTTTTTTTTCAAATAACTTCAGCGTCACAAACTATTTTAACGTTGACAAGAAGCAGATATTTTTGGTGTTGATTTAAAAAAAAAAATAGGGTGAAGACACATTTGCTAACAAAATAATGAGAGGCCTGTTTTTCTCATGAAGAGATTTCAAAAGAGGCTTTGGACATTCTGAATATTTGTCAGTTTTTTACTGACTTTTTATACTCAGCACTTTAATGTTTTTAGAGTATTACCAAAATTAACTGACAATAAAGGATGCTAACATCATTACTCTCTTCATCAGCATCTTCACATTTAGTGCAGCAGATAAATATAGCATTAAATATGTGGTGTTTTTATTTTTATTTTTATTGAGTGTCACAGCCACGTTTGCAGTTCTGTTTTTCATATTCAACCCATTTTAAGATAAAAACTTTGTCTCATAGATTTCTTACTAGACACAATAATGTGTCTAGTAGTATAATGGCTAAACCTAAGAGGACTGTAAGGAAAAAATACCCATGTGTCGATGGAAAGTAGCACAAAAACGGTGTGCGCCCCCTCCTTTGGTTGGCCACATTCTTAGCCCAGCATTCTCCCTTAACCCCAGCTGATGAAAGAATATCCTTTGACATAAAAAAAAAGAAAGAAAAATGTTCAGGACAGTTGCTTCTTTTGTTATTTGGAGTCATTTGATCACCTCCTGTGTGATTTGTCTTTCTGGAATTACTAGGCTGTTTTGACAGGGTCCGCGGTGCTAATTGTGAAACTTTGACAGTGTCTGTTACGCAAACTTGTTCTGCTAGTTTGAGTTTGTTAGCGCTCCTGAGAGCTGCTTTGACATTTTTCTTTTTTTCAGCACTTTTATAGCTTCCTCTCACTTGCAGTCTGCTCAGCATATGTGTCCTTTATCTATGGCGTCCTGTATCACATTCACAGTGATTCCCCTTTGGGTGATGCCCATTGCAGTTGTGGTTTTCTGCTGAGCAGCCTCAACTGCTGTTGCTCAAGAGAACCTCAACAGCAGTTACTAAATAAAGGAGCGCTAGCAGCTCACGCCTCCTGCATACATTTTCCAAGCAGTTTACTCAGCCTTAAAGTGCGCTCACCGTTATTCCTAAACCAAGTTATTTTCTGCTTGTGTTTCTTAAAGCTCTTTATATTCAACCAGCAAAAAAATTTTTAAAAAGCCTCCTGAAATTTTTACAAGTCACTACTCTCCCCACACAAACTACCACATCCACTTATCTAAAAATGATTCCGTGGTTAAATGTCAGAGCTGTCCGTGCCATTAAGGCCAGCATGTTTGAAGGAAGGACACCCATGCCTGCCCTCTCCCTCCTCCCCCTTCTGTCTCTTCTTATTCTACTCTTCTCCTTCCTCTCTCCCCTCAGCTCCCTCATCATCCACCCCCCTCCCCACCCAACCCAGGCAGGTTTGAGGGCTGATGTGCAGACCTTGTCATTCAGATTAGGGCCACATTGTCAGCTCAGGGCCCTTCTCTCTCTAGTCGCGCGTCCCGGATCTTTCTTCCTACTGTCACCCTCGTCCTGCGGCCAGAGAAGACCTTATAAAGCAACATTCCTTCTCATCCACTTCTGTCAATTCCAACACTGTCACTCAGATCAGTGTTCGGGAGAGTGGAGAGGGGCCGAGTTAGCGGTGTCCCTCGCAGCAAGGACTGTGCTTTTTGGTCTGAGCTTGGGTGACGTGTCAGCAGCTAGCAAACTGTTTTTTGATTGAGGTATTTTGAGTTATGTTTTTTTTTTTTTTTTTTTAAGCGACAAGCTTTTCAGAGAAATACATTAAGTGAGATACACAGGAAATGACAATGTAGAAACAGCTGTTGTGATCCAAAGGAGAAAAAAGAAGCAACACACTCATAGTGGTGTTTTAAACTGTGTTGTCTGTGAGAAATGAGTATTTGGCAGGGCATGAGATAACCACCTCATCGTCTTAGTCACTCCTTATCCTGTTCTGTAAAAGAGTAGCACCATATTTATCATCCAACCACATCTTGACTCACCGCCACAGCTTTATTGTCACGTCGTGTCTAATTGCTGCAGCAGGCATTTGATGTTTTGCGCTCCTCACAAACTGTGCTTTTTGTCTCACTATGAGCAACAATGATTCAGCAGTGTGTAATGAAACCCTTCGTGCAAGATGGCGGACAGTTCCTTTACTGGTATTAGAGCAAGAAGAAGAAAAAAAAATTGCCGCAGTGTGCAGCCACAGCGCCACATCATAGCGAAAACAACAGACGCTATTGATCTGGGTGAGTCGGCAGTTTCATACCCGGTGTCTTCCTCACCCTCCACCTTGCATGAAGCCCTCGGGGCATGCACGTTACTCTCCAGAGGCCAAGGTGCTGTGCTTTAATACGGCATATGATGACAAGCCGCAGCTTCTGCCCAGGTGCTGTGTTTACTAAAACTCACTATGAGTCAGTGAGTTTCAAGATGACTTCCCTCTTTTAACTGCCACTTGCAGTGAAATAAAATGTGCTCCCATTCCCTGACAGTCTTTGGTGTCATGATAACCACGTGTCATGGAGGTTAATAGTGCGTACAGCCACAGTTGAAGAAGAGGTGCTTCTTTTTTTTTACATGAGCTGTGAGGAAGTGCTTTTAATAATAAATCTCATAATGAATGGCATTTCATATCTCTGCATGTTTGTTCCTTCATATTAATCCCTTTTCCTGTCTCATCTTCAGGCAACAGTGTGTGAATGCCCAACACTTGATGCATATTGAAAACTCTAGAATTAAGACCACTGATGTAGATGGATAGAGACCATGGACGTTTATGGTTATCTGATGAGCCTCGATGGAAAAGATAGCGTCATTGGAGTATGTTAAAACACTCATGACTTTTTCAGTGTCCTTCCCGCTCACAGAATGAAAGCGGGTGAGAGTTAGAAGCCTCTCTGCCCACAGAGAAGACTTGCTCCCTCTGCATCTCTAAGCAGACTGTCATCCCTGGTCACCATCAGGTCTGTGCTCGCCCCAGTGAACATTCAACGCTGTCGGTGAGTTTGAGCTAAATTGAAAAAACCATCGACCGTTGATTGTACCCTGTGGCCGGCCTTTGTCACTCAGTGTCTCAACGATTGAGGAAAAAAAAAAAAGGTAAAACCTGAGCGGAAACCTGCACACAGGCACGGCCAACGACTCCTTGAGCAATCGCACGAAGAGCCTATCCTCCACAAACAAACAAGCAAATACTTCAGCTTCCAAACCACAGCAAAGGTCACAATCAACATTCATTGCTGTCGGTGGGTTTAACTGTGTGGAAGAGCTCACTGAACGATGAATGCAACTGTGTCCCAGATTTCATCTGAACGTCAAAAGGAATAGCGTCCCGATATGCTGATGATGGCATTATTTATTTCTCCGCCTGTCTCTTCGCCCCCCCACCAACAACAGGCACACACAGGCGGTGTGAACTGACAGGCAGTTCAGATTGCATCTCGATCACGCTTGCCGGGGCGGAGGGGTCTGAGTGTGGCTGCAGCAGCAGCAGCAGCAGCAGCAGATGAAGAAGAACAAAGATGTAAGCGATAGAAGAAAATGACCTTTAAAGAAAAATATACAGAGTATGTGGCTTGCATTGCAGCTGGAGTCTGGTGAATGATTTAGTTGTTTAAATGTTCATGTTACATGTGAATGGATGCATTCCAACAGGGTAAGTGGCTGTTTTGGATTAAAAAAAAAGAATTTAGTCATTAAAAGTCAGAATTTCATAGCTTTATATTATATGGAATAAAATAAATAAATTTTTTTTCTGTCTATCAAACCATTCATGAACCATGAAGTTGCAGGATTTAACGGTGTATTTGTTATAATACTGCATGCTGTTTCATGTTGTTGTAACAAATAAATTGTCACCAGTTCAGCCCTCTTTGTGTATGTGTCTTTCTTTGTTCCTTTGTTCTTCTTTGGTTTGGTTAGAAGTGATGTCAAAGTGATGAGGTTGGATGTAACACAGTCAAATCCCTGTCCTTTAAACATTCAGGAAATTCATTTGTGTAAACACAAGCTGCTGTAGATTTAATGGTATTGATGAAAGCAGAACAGCAGTGATCTTCTGTTTGATTAAATTGAGTAAACATTCACTGTATTACTGACTATTGATAGGCTTCTTTTTTTTGTCAGTAACAGTTTTGATCTATCATTACTTTTTGTATCAGGTGAATGTGGTGCCCCCTGCTCAACTCAAATTGTACTGTAAGAAGCTATTGAACAGCTGCTAAATAAAAAAGCATGTATTATATTTGCATAGGCTCTTTATATTTACAGTTTTCTTATTATTTAGTGGAAAGAAAATGCAACATAAATACACTATTAATCATTTAAATGCTGTAGCCCTGTAATTTTTTTTATATTAAAATATATATAGATTTTTTTCTTATTTTTTATTTTTTATTTTTGGTTCAACAGAATATTGATCAAATTACTTACTTGCAGAAAACAGCAGTTATGACAGAAATCCACATGCAACTTGACCAGCACATTGGAAATACAAAACTTGCGACTGACAATGACAGTTTTTTTGGACTCAACACACAAACATGAAAAAGAATGCAAACATTTTTTTTTTTTTTTTTTCCCAATGTTAGTCTGCCCTCATTATTTGCCTGAATTCACTGAGGCCTCAGTGTAGACTAGCCAACTATGAAATGAGAAGATTCATATTTTCTCACATCATTTTAGGTCAAATAGCATTCATGTCTGCGAAAGCCAAAGATAAGGGATGTAATCTAAATAAAATTAGTGAGTTTTAGTTAAAGCCAACAGTAAAATACAATGTGAGACACTGTAAAATTCCACTAAATCAAATTTAAATATGTTCATAAGAAAATCCATTTCACACCATGTCTATGCTGTGACCCCTCTAGTGTGTCAGCTTTTTCCATTATAGTGACACGGGACAGTTTGTTCCCTCATGTTCACCCGTTGGTTGAGTTTGGTTCAGTCTGTAAATGACACAAGTGTGCTGATAAAACACGCATTCGAGATTAGATACCGGCTTACTTTCACAGTCTGCTGGGAGCGTTATGTGCTTGTTTCTGCAGGCTTCTGTCCTATCTAGTTGGGAAAGTACCTGCACAGTATTTCAACGAAAAACTTAACAGTGCTGATTCTGTAGCATAACCACTGCTTGACCAGTAGAAATGAACAGCAGTACTGGTGCAATTGCAAAACCCCCCTTTACTTGGTAGTTTCATTTATGCACCACATGGGCCACAAGTGTAATTTCCAGCTTTCAAAGTAGCCCTTCAGTATAGCACTGGAGACATACACTCTCCCCAATCTTTTAAGTACACCGCTAGTTTATGACTGCATCTACACTATTTATCCTGCACAGTCAAGACCATTACCTCAACTTGTGAAACGTGTGGACAGGAGGGCAAATATTTAAGTAAGACACACTGCTGATCAGTCAAGTCATTTAATGTCCCTGTGTGGTGTTTATTGTGAAAACCACATTGATGCTGGTAAAAAAAAAAAGGGAAAAAAAAAGAAAGAAAGAAAAAAACATTGGCTAACCACTAGCAAGAGGCTGCAGATCTTTGAAAGTGAGTCATGATAACAGTAAATGAAGACCATTGATACCAAAATAGACTTCATTTTAACAAGAAAAAAAAAAAAAAAAATCAACTCATTCTTGCAGAGCAAAAGACATTATGGCTCACTAAAGCTAAAATCTGACACAATTGTAGGGACTCTCAGTGATTTATAGATTAAAATATTAAACTACACTTGTGGAAATGAGAGTGAGTTTTTCAGTATCTTGTTAAAATAGGGGTATGAGACCTAAAGAGAAGAAATTACTGTTTGCAATATTAATACGAAACACTAATTCTAATGACTCTTGGAGGATGAGGAGCAATAACTGCTTGAAGAGAGTAACTCCTAACTGAAGCACAAAATTAATGACTTCCTTTGTCCACTAGAGGGACACCACAGAACAGAACATGAAAGGGACCAGTCATCCAGCTCCGGTTTTCCGTTTGTATGTACACTTACATACATGCAAACTAAAAGGGACAGATAAACCAGCAGTAACTGTAGAGATGAATGAGTGAACTTCATGTATCATGTGACAATTGATAAAGAAAACATCAAACACAGATCATGATGCAGGAGCTTTATTTATTCAGCTATGAAAACCAAAATGTGTCTCCATGCTATTAGTGGTTTTTACAGTTAATCATCTGTGATTCCTTTTAAGAAATTAATGACATAATTATGATGATCTCATGTTTTTTTTTCAACCTGGGGATTTGGATGTAAAAAAAAATATATCTCTACGATACAATGTTTTTAAAGTGTCATTATTAATGCCTTTTGTGCGCAATAAAGAATACCTGCAGTGTTTTCCCCTGAGGTGATTATGAATGGCTTTGAAGCTCAGTGGCTTGGACATCAACGTGCAGACCATTAGATAAGACTGTCGGACAACTTTTTAAGAAGAAAGTGACTTCAATCTGGGATTTTTTCCTGACCAATAAAGATCTTGATAAAGACTCATTGCTTTTACCTGTGAACAAAATGATATAGATTATGACACCAAATGACAGCTGCAACACAAATCTCATTATACTAATAAAAAAAAATACATGTACAAACATCTATTACTATTGGACACTATCATATCATTGGCTTGCCAGCAATCAAAATAGAAATCAAGTCAAATAAAGAAAAACCAGAGCTTCAATATCAACACATTTCAGAAAGCGGAAGCTTTAAGTAGACAGGTAAAATGGAAAACACGGAAGATGATCTTAAGTGCAAAGGTGTAAAGATCAGCAGAGGATGTCACGGGTTTGATAAACTATATTGCTGATGGACGGAGAGTTCATTGATAGCAGAAGGACAGTTAAACAGCTCAGGGGATCTTGATATTGTAAACCCCATCTAACTTTTAAGTGCTACATTGTTTAAAGAAGGAATGCTTTGTACCGAAAACGAGTGGCTTTTCCCCATCTGTGCGCTGCTGTTCATACCCCCCTCCAGTGGGGGTCACTGCTAGGATTGGGCAATAAGACCCCAAAATAATAATATGGCATTCCAGGGCATTTCTATGGGAATGATACTGTTGACAATATGACAAAACACAGAGTACAATAGTAGCAATGTTGTGCTTTCAGTCAAACTTGTTGTGCGTAACAGTATGATGTCCTTACGTCAACAAGCAGATATGATTTTTACAAATGATGCCAAAATTATCGTGAAGATTTTGATACGGCACACCAGCAGTCACTATTGTCTGATGTCTGCTGGTCTGAGCTGTCTCTCACCCTCGGCCACGAAGATATGCATGGCCCGGTAGAGCAGGTGGACGCCCAGCTCTCGTTTCCTCTTCGCCTGCCAGTTGGACACCATGCCATAAAAATCCCCTCGCTTCTGATTGGTGAGCATCTTCAACCCTGGGACATTTGGAGAATTAAGTAGGTTATTGGCATGCTGTGCTGGTGTAAGATCAATGCTCGACGCAAAACGGGCAACATGCTATCCATTAAGGCAGCATTTAAGGAGCGTAGTCGACTCAGTCTGTCAAATGGCTACTGTATGATCTTTCTGCTCATCCCAGTGACTGACAAACCTACTTTCTTTTCCTCATGATGGGATAAAACATCAATAATGCAAGCTGTCAAAAGAATTTGTAGGTATTGACCCCATTTTTTCTCCCGCAGAGGCCCCTAATGTTGCTGCTCACAACTGCATCCCTCTCCTGCATAACTGCTTCAATATAGAACAGTTTCAATAAGTCTAGAATTAGTTAGAATTAAGTCTACAGACAGACCCCCTTTTGCCAGCAGTCATTAAGTACTTCTAACATCCCATTATATATTTAATATGTGATAAATAATTGAATGATATTCTCATAAAAAGGGCCTTGATGGGGTGATTTCAGAGCCTAATACAAAGCAGATTGGTGTAAATGAGTGTCAGTCCAAAGGCTCAGTGTCTGCTACACACTCACCGATGGCCTCCACCATGCAGGCCTCTCTCGTATACGCCTCCACTGGAATGACATTCTGGAAACAATGCAGAGAAATGACGCCCTGCTCGGCGTTCCACACCTGAAGGATGTGCTGCACCTTGGGGCACAATTTCTGTCACAGCAGAAAGAATAGAGACAGAGTTTGATGTACATATTTTAAATCTAATTTATCTAAATTGCGTTTTAAAAAGACTGATCACTGTGCACTGCCTTACCTTGGAGGTCTTGTCTTCTTTGTAGTACTCTAAAGCCTCATACAGGTGGCTGTACGGCCGAGAGCGTTTTCCTTTGCCCACATAAAATATAGCACGGATGAACGTCTGGAAACACTCCTGTTGAGTCATGGTGTGACTGCGGAATGGGAGGTTTTTCGTCACTCTGGCAGAGAAGAAAAACAAAGATCCATGTAATTATATTTTGAGGGTGAAAGGTGCTCATTTTACAGAGGTGTGGGTAGTTGAGAGTTGAAACAAGTCAGCCTTAAAGATACACCGCTTAATGCTGAAACCACCTTAATCTATCAAATCAGCCAGTGAACTTGTTTTGTTAGTGTAGTTTTAGCTCTGTTTACTTTATAAGAAGTGATATTATAATGGAGTCTAATGGATTCAAAATGAAAATATATGGAGATTAGTTTATGCCGCTCTCTCTACTGAGACACTGTTCCAAACATTTTGTTTGACTTTTCAATTTGATCATCTCGTAAATAACTGCCAGCAAACATGGCTGCTTCCTCTGATTGGTGGAAAGTATCCCAATGCACATCCCAAAATGACAAATCAACACGGATGATGTCTGATAATGTCTGCTTTTCACACACAGCATTGTCTACTCTCATAATTACAATCAGCGGATTCATTGTAGAAGTGATTTTCATGCAAAATAAGAACGACATTGTTTCATAACATGTTTGTCCAGTCCATATCATCCACCCTGAGAGAACTTGAATCACTGCCCAAAAGAAAGCGAAGGAAAACACACATCAACATGACAGACAGCAGACCTTGGGTCGAGCAGCAGGTAGTTGAAGCAGGACTTGATGATGCCCTCCCTCCACTTTCTGTTCTCGTCTGGTCGGTCAAACTGCTGGCTAAAAGCCTGCTCGTCAGCGTGGCAATCAGGCAGCTCGAAGGTCCGCAGGGCCCGACACAATTCTGGACTATAACCTGAATCTACATGAATAATATAAGAATAAATGATCTGCTGTGTCAGCGACAGGAATGAGAAGCGTATATATAATAAGTATATACAATACAATATTCTAATAATGTTTCTTAAAGTGAATTTACAGGCAAATAAAGGCCAGAAATATTTCACTACCTCACAAGACAAACATACATTTAAATAGGAAGATAATTCTGAATTTACTATTTAAAAAACTATTTTAGTAAATACTGTCATTGCCTGATCATAGCTCAAGTTAGTTGAATAAGTAATAAAGAACTTTAAATTAAAAGTTACCTGTTTGTGGCTGGTCTATTTGCTTCCGGTGATGTTTTTGGGAGTTTGACTCCTGCAACAGGCGGTGAAGCCTCCGTATGTAGGTGGGCCTGGTGCGGCTGCTGATAGGGCCCGGGCTCTCCCCCAGCTCTAGTAGCCTTGATCTCAGCTCCTTGTCAGTCATCCCTTTGGTCTTCAGCAACAAACTGTGCTCATCGTGTTCCTCCTTGTGTAGTGCCTTCTCGGGTTTCTGGTTCTCCTTTCCTCTGTTCTTCATCATGTCAGTCTGCATGGAGCTCCAGTCATAAAGGATGGTCTCCTCGCTGCTGCTACTACTCATGCTGGAGCTGAGTGAGGCATTTGCTGTGGGGGGAACATGGGTCTCAATCAGCTTGTGGCCCTGTTCCATATCTGTGTAGAGGTACTCCACCGGTTCATCCAGATCCTGAATGAATGGACGACCTCCAGGGGTGTAAGACAGCCTGGCCAGGTGTTGTGGCCTGTGGCAGCTTGACAGCCGGCTCATGCTGTACCTGGGGGTACATCCAGTGCCTGGAGTGCCAGGAGGGTCAGAGTCTTTACTGGACTTCCTCGGGGAGAAATAGCTGGAGCTGGATGACGATGACACAGAGTCCGGCTGAGAGCTACAGTCATCCGTGATCCAGACATCTTTGTTTTTTAGGCTGTCTGGTTTGTCCTTATCAGGGGCTTCATTTACATTTCTCTTTGATGTTACCTCATCTGTACTTGTCAGATCATCGGTCAGAAACTCTCTGCCTTCGGCAAGATCATGTTCCTGCATGGCCAGTATAACCTCTGCAAGGTTTCTTTCATAAGCATCCACTGAAGAGACCTGGTTTCGCTCCAGTAGAACTGTGTCGGACAAAGTCTGTGATTCAGCAGCGGAGTCAGTCACGCTCTTGGAGAGGATGAGTGTGTCTGCTTGGCTATTGCTAACACCTGAACTGAGGGTGCTGGATTGCGTGTCCTGGCAATCAGCAGGCAAGGAGTCTCCTCCTGTGCTACTTCCTAAATAGGATGGTGTATAACAAGGAGCGTGTAGTGTATTGTAAAAGTCTTCACCGCTCTGACACTTGGGCGTCTGGCGGCGTGTTCGAATGGGTGTAAGGAGGGTTTCCTCAAATAGAGAAGACGTGTAGAGGAGGCTGTCTGGGGTTCTGCTTGTTCTCAGTGAACAGCGACTCAACCTTGAACGAGTCCTGCCTGTTACAAAAGGACTTGGTGGGAATGGAAGATTGAAGTTGTCCTGTAATGCTTCAGATGCATCATCCACTGGCTGATCGAGGCCACCTTCACTTAAAGTGTCCGCAACACAACCTCTACAAGCCTCAAATCCATCATTGTTGGAGTGTTTTATTTCAGACTGGGCCAGTTTATCAAGCATACCTGGTAAAGTCTCTATATTTTGGGTTTTTGTATCTATCTGAGGTTCTATTTGAATAGGTGCAAGATTTCCATCTTGTCTTGTAAACTCAGAATCAGACTCTGTGGAAATCTGAATCTTTTTGTCAGATTCAGCCGAAACCTCCTCTACCGCTGGGAGTAAAAGATGTGTGGGGTGCAGAGGAGCATCCAGAGCACTGGTGTAATGATCACTCTCACAGCTACTGTAATGATCACTACCACTACCACTCCCATTGCTACTGCTAGCAACACGGAAAGCGGCTGGCTGCTCAGATGCTTTCACCTGAGCCTCTTCTGCATGTTCAGCCTCCTGTTCATCATCATTCTCTTCCAAAACACGGTGACTGAGGACTGTTTTCTCCATGTCCTCTTCTGTGCTCTCACTGCTGTCCCTCAAAAAAACATAAACATGATCTGGTGATGTGACGTCGATGCCCTGCGTGTTAAAAATGGTGGCCACACGTTCTGAATCCAGGAAGTCAGAGTACTCAGACAGGTCAAAGGGTAAGCTGCTGGTGCACCGGCTGCCGTCAACAGCAGCGTGCTGTTTGGGAGATTCAGGACTAAAAACAGGGAAATATTCATCTACGTCTCTGAAGCTCACACTCTTACGGCTCACTCGCCTGGGAGGGCATGATGGGAGAGTGTCTCTTCTGGAAGGGGAGACTCTACCATCACTTGTAGCAGCTTGTCCGTTTGCATTTGTTGTGAACACACCATCATATGTACATATATCATCCTCCTTAAGAATCGACATTGAAGCCGCAGGTCCGAATGCAGACATGCGAGTGCTCGACAGCATGGAGGGTAATTCAGATGCCCAGTGTGAGGAGGGATTGTTCCAGTGATGCTTCTTAGTATACATATCAGAAAGTCTGTTACATGATATTCCTCTGCAGCTTGGCCTTCCATTAATGTTGGACGTGTTGAAAAATGACGAGCGCCTTGTGCTGCTCAATGGGGCTTCACCTATGTCACTTATCAAAGAAGAGTGGGAACTGAAGCTGGTGTCTGATTCAGGATAGCTGGAAATGTCTGTTTGGTCTGAATACACAGCTGCGGAGAGAAAAATGAGACACATAAATCTGGAGGTTCTATAAATGTGAATTATTACCAGTCGCTAGCCAAATTCTAGCAAAAAAAACTCATTGAGTTTGGCCTTTGCACACTTTGAGACAGTTTGGAAGATGATCTGCCTTGTGTTTATTTTTTGTTTGGCTGGAAAAATAGTGAGTCTTAACTGGCCTTAAATTTAGAAGTAAACTGGGCACTGATGACAGATATTGACAAAGTATTTTCTGCCTTTGTTCCCTCTTTTCAAGACACAACATTCAAGATCAAAACTGGTAGAGTCTCCACGGCAAGATATTCTGTCAGATATCTGTGTTTGTTGGAATTTCAAGGGAATTGGCAAGTGATCACTATAATAACTGTGATATTACTATAATATGACAATCTGCTTGCAGCCAAGAAAGATGTTAAACACTGGACTGGCTGAATAAATGGTAAAGTAATATAGTGGAGCTCCATGGCATTTCTAGCACTACTGGATAAGCATCGTTTTCCAGTTAGGAAATAAAAGAAACAGGACAAAGTAACTGCATTCAAGCGGTATTTTACAGCATCAAGTTTTTCATGTGACCCAAAAGCCTTAAAAGAGACTTTCTTACAGTATTGGAATCGAGGCAAGTCGTCATCCTCTGTGTCCAATGAGCTGAGCTGGTACTCCTGAAGGAGCTGGGCACATTTTCGATTCTCCTGCTGCTCTGCAAGCTGCGCCGGTGTATTCCCTTCCTATATAAATAAAGGACAGAACGGGTATAAAACAATCTGAAACAAACATTTAAAGTCACGCATTTGTAGAAATCTTGTTACAGCTTGGATATTTTCTGTGTATTGATTCAGCTGTAACACACAGAAATCGCAAGAACTTTAGAATCACTGTTAACAACAGGTTATGCTGAATGCACCTATGTAACTATGAACTGATTCTGAATGTTCTGCTCTGTTGTCTAAAACTAGATCTGTGTGATTAATAAAGCTGCAAACAATTCTTACATGATCTTTAATGTTTGAGTTCCCTCCATTAATCAGTAGCAGCTTCAGATTTTGATAACATCCCCACAGCGCAGCAATGTGAAGAGGAGTCAAGCCATCTGCTGACCTGGGAGAAATACAAGAAAACACAACTGTACATCACATCACATAAGAAAATCTTAGAATAATTTTGACAGCGTCTCGTGCCAACAGTTTACCATATCTCCAAATAAATCGATGGATATCAGACAGAACATAATGCAGTGGAAGATTGCTCAAAAATCTATAGAACCTTCATATCCACTTAGTGAAGGTACGTTTGTCAAACTGATCAAAAGATATTTAAAGAAATTTGTTATATATTACACAGATGGAAAATGTGAAGAGGAAAATGATCTAACTGTATTTTTAACCACACCTGATATTTGGGTCTGCTCCATGTTGCAGCAACATTTTCAAGCAGCGTGTGTTCTTCTCGGTCTCTTTGCCAACAGCCAAGTGTATTGCAGCCACCCCTTTACAACCCACCAGGTTGGGAGATGCACCTTGTGACAGGAGCAGCTCCACAGATCTGCCACAGGAGAGAGAACTGTTATAGTCTGACATCTATTCTACTGTGGCATCAAGTTTTACCGTATTGAGAACATGGGCATGATGTCCTGTACAGTGCTGCAGTCGGGACGCAGGGTGGACAAACAGCATAATCACTCATGTAATAGCCCTGTACGTATTAAGCAATTTGGTAAATGTCTAGTATTTGTTGAGACTGTATTAGTTCAACTGAAGAATAATTGCTGAGATACTGGTGTGTTTTGTACTGCAGAGGGTCCGCTTATTTATTGATCATGAAAATAAGTGCAATTCAAAAAGCTACCTGTATATCGATAAAACAGTGAATGGCCACAGTCACTGTCCAAATCAGTTGTCCCTGTTTGACATTGAGGACTCTCAAACCTGCATGTTTAGCTGAACTTCTACATCATGTAGACAAATTATGTGTAAATCAGCAGCGTTAGTGAACATTATAGATTCAGCACAATGTTGTATCGCAAAGGGAAAAAACACTGAAAGGTCAAAGGGATTATGTGTTTTACACAAACCTCACTGTTAAAGGGAATAATGCCAAAACAATGATGATCGACCACGAACACACGATTAAGTTGAAGATAAATTGATTACTATTTAGCAAGGACTGGAAGAATACTCAATGTACTTCCACTATTGCATCGGGAAGGCTACATGCAAAAATGTAGGTCAGAGCTGCCGCATCTAATCCACAAAGGGCATGTCGGGACAAAACAAGGGGAAGGGGGACTGAGCATCACCTTGGTTCTCCATCGTTCACAGCTTCACAAAGTTGACTTTCGGGGCTGCTTGTCTTTTGCTCCATGGCCGGCGTATTCCGTTCATAAATTATATATCGGCATTTTCTGAACTAGGTCATATACGAAACCCGTGCAGCGAAACATGGACAACTTTTAATCGAGGCTAGCTAACGTAGCTAAGCTAACCGCGACAGAGAGCCTCCACAAACCTCCGCACTGCGCGCACAAGTCAAACTACATTTTTATGTACAGTTAGCCAACAGTTGGTGTGTATTATCCGTGGTTTTGTTCCATAAAGACGTGAGGTATTTCAAAACTGTAGAGACCAGCTGTTTATCCACATAGTCTTTGTTTTCAAGGTGCCGCACGATTATTTTGATTTCCCTCCAAGCAGACAAACCCTTCTCCTCTTTGCTGGCAGCAGGCGGAAGTCCCACCCACAGATGTTACTGATTGGACAATGTTTGCGTTGCATCCAATCAGATGAGACCTTTGTTGAAAGGCAGGTGCACGTTTGAAGTTTCAATCGATACGCACACAGAACCAGTTTCTGTATCTTTACGGTACTTCTCGCCTGTCTCTGTCTAAAATTAAAAAAAAAGATGTGTGGTCTTCTGCTAAAGAATGATTCCGCTGTTCAGTATCGTGAAGCCTGACCTCACTAAAACGGTTTAGCCTAATTTATAGTAAAAAAAAAAAAAAAATACCAATGTAGTCAGTCTCACTTTATAATAGCTTTTAAGAGACTCATACTGTACATACAAATCCTGCATACAAATGCAATAACACTCGAGTGATTGCGACATTTTTATTTATTTATTTTTATTTTTTTCTGATACTGACAAGGCACTTAAACACTGCACAGTTAGCATAATAATGACTAATGTGACAAGTCCGTTTATTTTTAACAAATGCATTTTGGTTATGTAAAGAGGCTTGAACAGAGATACAGCAATGGTCCTATTCTTTCAAGAAGAATAATTGAGATGAGAATAACTGGGATGGAGGCAAAGGATGTGCCTCCTAAGCTTTTGTAAGAATAAATGAAAATAAAGTGGAAATGTGAGTCAGTAAAAAGGCTGTGAGAGGCTCAACAAATATGAAGAAAATGACAGTACATGACATCTTGAATCATGAGAAGAGTATTAAGCAATTATCATTTTTATCAAAAATATTTAAAAATATAATTACAGTCATATTTTCATAGAAATACACTCAATTGAGTATGAAAAGTCATTGCTCTATGCAATAACATTAATGCCTTTCACATCTGAACAAGAAATTACTGAAAATAGCAGTGATCTCAAAGTTGTGCGACTATACAGCTTTTAAATTCTACACTGAAAGTGTGAAGAATAATTCATTTTTTAACCAAAAGGTCAGATAGCACAGTTATTCCAAGATCAGGACAAATTCTCTCATGGACTGTGATCTCAGGCTGAGCAGAAGAAGAGAAGGAGGCTCATCAGGAGGAGCAGCAGGCTGGGGTGGATGGATCCAGCGTGGTCAGGCAGTCTGCAGTCCACGTAGGGATCCAGACAGGCAGCATAGGCCATGACGTGGGCAATGTAGTTCTGTTCCTGGACCCCGTGGAAAAGTTGTGCCATGGGACCTTTGGCAAAGATAGCTACATCCTCTATGCCGTGAGTCTCTGCATCGAGAGGAACAGCGGCTTGCTGAAGGTAATCATCACTCGCTGAGGAAGAACAGGATAAAGGAGCATTATTAGGCAGGGAAATCTTGGATTTCTGGCATGTAGAAAAATTACAAACCTGCAGTTTGTACATATAGAGAGTGTGTTTAGGTAGACAATATGAACTCAAATTCAACTAACGACATCAAACAAGTCAAATCTTTGACACAATAGAATATTCTAAGCTTTATATAGACTTCACTGCAGAGCTAATATATATTTACATTATATCGTAGACAGTCTTTACAGTAAAGTAAATTACACCAACATTTAAAGAAGGTCTGACTTATTGATCAAATTATCTGACACTTATGATGATAATGCTGTAGTATTTTTATACTGTGCACAGTATATGTGTGTTCTTATCTTCTTATAATATAATAACAGTTGGTAAGAGGTCGTCTGTTTTCAGTTGTAGCTGGAAGAAAAATATTTATGACATCTGCTGTGATCCTTTTCATACGGATGTTTTTGCAAATTAACTTTATATTCGCAAAGCTTTTGTCCATACTACAACATATTCAGTGCAGACAAATATTTGGGATGGAGGATACAAATGATAAAGGTTTTTCGTATTCAATAAAATGTTAATTGCTGGGGGCTCTAGCTCCTCTTTTTTTTTTTTTTTTTTTTTTTTACGCGAGTGAGCAGGTTGGGGGTTCAATGTCTTGCTCAAAGTCAGTTTCTGTGGCATTCATGTGATACTGAGCACCAAATTTCAGTTCTTCATTGTGCCTCTACAGCAGTTATACTATTACGCCACAAGATGGAGCTACAATATCACTTGGTATTCTCAAGAAAGATCTGAAATATACACGTACATGAAATACTGTCATTCACATCTGGGCGCTTTCCATTGACGACCTGGTATCCTGGTCCATTTCCATACAAAGCAGTGGTGAAGTGCTTCCAGTCTATTGGAGACAGTGTGCGAGCCACCCCTGCAAATCACAGAACGAATCAATATCTAAAGACTCAAAGGCTCAAACTTGGAGCAAAAGATGATATTCACTTTTTATTTTAAGACCTCCCGCAGAGCAGCTCTTATCAACTTCTATGAGTGCATTTTACCAAATGGAGAGTTTCCCCTGGCAGAGTATCCTCCAAAGGCAAAGACATGGGAGTGGTCAGCAGTGACCACAGAGAGGGTGTCCAGCTCACTGGTGAGTTCAGCTGCTCGCCCGATTGCCCGGTCAAACTCAACAGCCTCATAGAGAGCTTTCTTGGCCACCCCAGCATGGTGAGCATGATCAATTCTCCCACTTAAAGTCCAGAAGAAAGTATTTGATTAACCAGCAAAATTATTACATACCTCATATTAATATTTATCTTTTAAAACATGCAACTCCATATTTCCACTATTGTCAGGTGAGACCTCAAAGGTGTTGAAATGACCTTATGTTGGATTAAATAACCACTTTAATTAGATTTTGAGCTTTCAGTGGTTTGAAGTTAATGTTTCAATTTATAAAGATCCATTTAAGGTGTGAAAGGGACAGATTAACGCAGATTACGTGGTCGTTTGTCCACAGAAAACCAACACACTTATCTTCAACAAAGAGGTAAAATCCCTTTGGGTTCCTGCTGAGAATATGAATTGCTTTCTCCACCATCTCTGTCAGGGAGGGGTCCAACGACACATCACGATCCAACTCGTAGCGGCAGTCTTTGGGCTCAAAGAGACCTAAATGCAGAGAGAGACAGCAGGCCTCAGTTTAAAGATGTTGGCATGCACTTTGAATTGAGTTGGCAGTGTTAACTCAATGATGTGATTAAAAGTGCACAATTTCACTTTTTCTGCAAAGCAAAAAGATCCAAAAAAACCTGTGTTATCACTCTAAATTGAAAACTGATGCTTAAAAAAATCAGTTTTTTGATCGAGACCCTGTTTGATTCACCCTACTGCACCAGGACTGCTCAGTCAGTCAATAATGCACCAAATCTTTAGTCAAAATTGTCGCTGATGTATAATTAGCACCCAAGCTAATGATAATTCATGCAGGAAAGATCTATTTTAAATCTCATGAAAACTGCATGGTAAACTGTGAGTATGCAGTTTGTGTGTCTCTACTGTATCCCGAGTGACAAAAGGTTGCTTGGCGACTTTGACATGTGTGTGAGGTACTCCTCCTTGTACCACATGACAGCACCTGGTGAATTTAACAGTCTTACCCATCAGGAAGTTTGTGTTTCTAGGATTGACTTTATCAAACTCAGCTTTGTTCCAAACGTATGCAGCATTCTGTAGGAAACAAAAAAAACAAATTGGTGTTTGGAATGGTGGTGGTGGTTCTTTTTTTAATAACTCATTCAGAAATAGAGGAGAAATTGACGTTCACACTCAAAGAAAAAACCTGATGAGCACACTTTTAAAATCTTTTTAACCATTCACCTTTTTGCTTTTTTTCCACTCCTCAACAAGATTTCGTCCATCTTTTCGGGATCCATATGAGTTTGGATACTCTGGGTCTGGCACGTTGTTTGGAAACATGTACTGACGACCTCCACCAAGAATGACCTGGATCAAGAGATGGTGACAGTTTATATACGTCTCATACACTGGGTATTATAAGCTTTTAGCAGATTCACTAATCCAGACAGAGGTCCCTACTGTGCCCCTACGCTGGCCCTTTGATGCACTCTGCATGTGTGTAAAACAATCTCTAAAGAACATCTACAGTACCGGTTGAGTTATTTATCAGCTGAACCATTAGTGTGTTCATATCAGGGCTTACATCTATCACTGTGTTGTTAATCAGCTGGTAAGCAATGTCATGGCAGCCTTCTGCAGCAGCAGAGCTGGGCATGTCAGAGTCGGCGTACCAGCCTCGGTCAGGAGTGTGAGCGTAGTTTGCACCAGGAGAAGCATGCTGCACCCTGGTTGTAGTGACAATCCCCACTGATTTTCCTAAAACACACAAAGCAGCTTCGGTCATAACCCTTTTATACTGTATATACTGACTTGGACATATACACTAAAAAAAGCTGTTAAAGAGTAAGAGTACAGAGTAACACTGTTCTGTCTGAGTAAAAATCCTACTGGTTAACACATCAGCACAGACTAATCTGAACAGTACCGGAGAAGCTGTAAGTCCAAGTGAAAGTGAAACCACTATAAAGTAAAGTGAACCTGAACCTACCTGCCGCCTTAGCCCGGTGCAGGACTGATGTGACCTCGTTCCCAAAGGTAGCCTTACAGTTGCCCCTTGGAGTGGAGGCACTGACACCCAAGGTGCCATAGTTGGCCTTCACACCACATAAGTAAGCTGTGGCTGTGCCAGCACTGTCTGGCATCTGCTGGTCCACATTGTAAGTCTGCAGGGGCCAATTATAATCACACACGACACAGACAATCAAACCTCAAAATACATCCTGCTCCTATCAAAATCAAATATCTGAACAGTTATATAAGTATATTGCAATCTTGTTAGTGTGTTGTGAAAGTACAAGCAGCTCAATCGTGCATTGTACTTGGCAAATGAAAATGTTATTAAAATGATTGTGAACAACATGGCAGCTCATATGACACTGAGTCAGTCTGAGATCATTTTCAGATTTTTAAAGTGTTATGAATGCATTTGTGGTATCTTGATTCAGACAGTTTAAATACACATTCCTCTGCAGCAGTCTGAAGGTATTGGTCAGAGTGTGCCGACCTTAGACAGGGCCACGTATGGGAAGGTATCCATAACCAGACTGCTCTCCTCCCCTGATTTATGTGCCAACTGGCCTTTGAGGATCCGTGTAGCGGTCACTGTTGGTATCCCCATACCTGGAAGCAGGTGGAAGCACACCTGAGTGTTAGATAACATCAGCCAGGCAGGCACAGGGCTGCCATTGTGCTCTGTGAACCTCATAAGGCTCAGCTGATGATGAGAGTTTAAATGGCGGTGAAAGGCATCCAAGTTATTTAGAGTCACAACTGATGGACAATATGTATTTGCGTATACGCAAAGCAAATACAGCAATATTCCAGATTTTTTCTCTTCTACAAACATTATTATTCTTTCTCATGTCTCATGTCTTTGGGAATTCACTCTCCATTGCTGCATATTACAGTTTGAGACTGAATGAAGCATGGGCTAATTTTCTGTCTGCACTGCAGTCATGTGCAAGGAACTGCATGTAAACCATCATTCTGCCATTGACCATCAGATTAAATATCTTATCTTCAAAATGTCTGCGCATTCATCCACTGTCAGTTGCCAAAGTTTATGGTCGAATATGTCATTCCTCCCAAGGAAGGTGTCATCTACAGTAAGAACACTACAATTCATTTCTATAAACCTGTCACTTATGGGGTGATTTAATATCACTGATAAATTCTTAAATGTGCTGCTGTCAGCATGCGTGGGTTAGGATAGCTATAACCATAAATACATAATTCATTTATAAAAGTATGATTAGTCAAGTGGAGATGCCAAATGAGGATCTTGGATCATGACATAAACAGAAGGAAGTGAACAGCAGTGATTACTTTATCAGAGTATGAAGTCCCAGGTCATGGCTAAATGACCCCGTTCAGTTTCTTCACACAGGATTTACAGTTAATCAGAATCACTAACAGTCATCCTGCCAGTGTAGAGATGTTAGTATTAAGAGGAGTAGATTTAATAGGCAGCCTAAAACTTCAGCTATGTACCATGGACTTATTTGAACTCTTTGCAGTGGGTTACCTTTTTTGGTGCTCAGATCAGTTAAGGACTTAATAGCTACACATGCTACATAGACTGTGGTTTAGCCTCAGCTCATTCTGTTATGCTTGGCTTTCTGAGCAGTGGTACTGCTGGTGATCGGATGTCAATGTTCAGCATTCAACTTTCTAGCCATAAAGCCACGTTTTTTGGGGTCACATGGAGCATTGGGTTTGCATTGCTTTCTCTCTCTCTCTTGTTGAACACCACAATGGTGATGAGAATCACACTTTTGGGCTCTGCTGGATCGTTCTGAACAAAAGATTTGAACTAAAAGGAGAAAATGCAGTACAAAGAAACCACTTGAACTGTGGGACTCACCGTCCCCCAGGAAGAGGATGAGGTTCTTGGCTTTGTGGACATTACGCTGAGCATAAATGGCAGCATTAAGAGCCTGCAGCGCTTTGTTGTTCCAGTAGCTGGCCTGAAGCTCTTCCACTACAAGCATGAAAAACACAATATGAGAGTGCTATCCACAACCAGAAGTGGCATGTTAAACATTGCAAATGTACATGAGGTGATGCTTTTCATTTATATGATTTGTAATATAATCTCATGGAAGAGGCTGATTATGTGAGTGTTATATAATGAAAGGGTGTTAACAAAGCTAATATTTTAAATCAAGTATTTTCTGCAGCATCAGTAGAGTCACCTATTTTCATCAATACCATTAAAAAAAAAAAAAACACTGCCACCCGGCGTACAATATTTTGTTCTTGTCACCTGAATTGAATGAAAGTTGATTATGTGCTGCTGTGTGTATGGCATGTCTTTGTGCTGTCCTTGAAATCCTGTTGTATAAGTCTGAAAGTAAGCATTATTAGTTTCTGCAATATTACAAAAACCCAGCAGCGATATGAAACATATCCTTACCTGGAGCAGACACAGTCCCCTGGATTGAAATGAAAATCAATAATCCAGTAATAATGGCTTTATGTTTGCTGGCCATGGTGTTGACTGTAGGTGAATGAAAAAAAATGAGGACTTGAGTGCATCTCTGCACTCTGAGGTGCCTTTATAGCTGCAGCTAAGGAGCAAAGGGCACAAAGCCTTTTCAATGTAAGCCAGAGGTTACATACAAGACACACACACACACACACACACACACACACACACACACACACACGCACACACACACGCACACACACACGCACACACACACACACACACACACACACACACACACACACACACGCACGCACACACACATGCACCCAAACACACACACACACACACACACACACACACACACACACACACACACACACAGGCACGCACACACACAGGCACCCAAACACACACACACACACACACACACACACACACACACACACACACACACACACACGCACACACAGCACCCAACACACACACCACACACACACACAACACACACACACACACACACACACACACACACACACACGCACCCAAACACACACACACACACCACACACACACACACACACACACACACACACACACGCACGCACCCAAACACACACACACACACACACACACACACACGCACACACACACACACACACACACACACACACACACACACACACACACACACACACACACCACACAGCACCCAAACACACACACACACACACACACACGCACGCACGCACCACACACACACACACACACACGCACTAGTACTTTTACTTTAGTTACTAGTTACTTCACAAGTGAAGATTTTTCCATCCAAAAACATATGAAAGTGTTCAGCACAGCTCAAATGAATAGTTGATTAATCAAGTGAAAGAAAATTAATTGGCAGCTGTTTTGATAGTCGTTTAATGCTTTGTTCATGCAAAACATCTGGTTTACAAATGTGGGGATCTGCTGCTTTTACTTTTGATTGGTTTCACTATTTTAACAATTTTGAAGATTTGTTTGGACAAAAGCTTTGCGAGGGTGTCGCTTTGGGCTGTGGGTAATTTTGACAGCATTTTTTCACTTTTTCCATAAACAATCAATCAATTAGTGGAGAATACTTTTATAGTAATTTGTTAGTAATAGTAATATCATTATATAATATATGATAGTATAGCAGTCACAGGGGACATTTCTCTGCATTGAGTACTTTTACTTTCAGTAGTTTAAGTACATTTTCACAATGCAGGACTTGTGGGAGTATTTTTACAGTGTGATATCACACACACACACACACACACACACACACACACACACACACACACACACACGTGCAGACAAGAGCAAAGTATTAAGTAACTTTACTTCCAGTTTATGACGATACTGTAGAATCCAGACGTTCTCAGTCAACTGCTGGGATGGATACGTTCATTATTTTGAAGTGTGTTTGGTTGACAGAGCAATACATTACAAGTCAAATAAAAAAATGTGCATGAGATTTATTAATCATTGATCACTGTGATTTGATGAATCAGTTTTCTGTTTTTGTTTTTGTCTTGTTTTTACAGACCACTATCTGGTGAATGTTAACCAGAAGCGGATTTAGCGATTAATGTCTAATAGCCACAATAAATCATCATTTAACAATGACGATTACATTGTTTTATGGTGCCTTATTGCAATTTTGCAAATCTCTGCAGCTAATATTTAAGCAGGCAAAATTCAGCCACTCCTTTGTTTGAATGGTTTTATAACAGAACAACCATTTATTAGAATTTGTGGCGAATTAATTGATAACATGTGAGTCTGTGTGTGCACAGGTGGTCTTTTTCAGCAGTGTGGATAAGAGCCCTCAGCTCTCCTACACTGACTGGCCTTGTGGTTCAGACAGACCATCACAAGGTCACATAGTTTCTTTGTCAGCATCAGCACTTGGACGTGCTACAGCAAAGGGTTTTGTGAACTGAGCAAAACCTCTAAAAGGCAGAATTGACTGCCCATGGACAAATAAAACTAAGTTTACATTCATCCACAACAAAATCACTAAAGTATAAGATAATGCTGCAATAATGTATTTCACTTTTGCAAGGATCCACAGAATGAAACTTGAATTTCTCCAAAGGACAACACCATAGATTTGCTATAACTGGGTATGCTTTCATGTTGTTGCAGTGTGACATTGTTAGAGAGAGGTCACGACCCTGAATGAATGAACTGATGTAAAAATTGTGCTTGATCTATATTTTTCCTTTCTCTCTCCACTTCTGTTTTTTACCTATTCTGTTGATGCCATGTCTGTTGCTGCTTGGTGCATGTTCATGTGGCAATTTGTTATGTTTCCAGGGTTTTTGGTCTGTGGGAGGAAGCCGGAGTACCCAGAGAGAACCCACGCATGCACGGGAAGAACATGCAAACTTCACACAGAAAGGCCCGACCCGGGAATTGAACCAGCAACCTTCTTGCTGTGAGGCATGCGCACTACCTGCTGCACCACTATGCAACCCAAGCTGTCTTGTTTTTTTTTCTTAAATATTTTTTTTCTATAAGAGGCACCAAACCCTAGATCAGTTGCTATCAGCTGCTTGTGAGGAAATCTTCCAGAAGTCCATGAAATAAGGCGTTCACTACTATCAAATGAATTAGAGAATATAGTCACCAAGACAAAGTGATGTTTTTCATCCTTATTTAAGTAACATTTGCAAAAACACAGTATAAAAATACATTGACAATATTTGCTTACAAAATACATTCATGTACAATCCAAATAGATTACATATCAAGAGACAGACAACCTGACAGAAAACAGATTTACTATTTGGAACCAATGAGGTCAAGATACAAACTTGATATAAAAAAAAAACTTAAGAGCTACATAATTTCCACTCCTGAAAGAGCTACAGCATCATTATGATTTCTTCTAAGGTCTGTGGGTGTCGCAGCTTGGCATGGCACAATGGCTTGTGGTTCAGGTTTGTGTTGCGACCATAGAGTCGTTTATTTCATCTGGACAGTGATGAGCATGTACAACAATAGGCGTGTGTCCTCTGTCCACAAGCTGAACAGCAAGCCCTCAGCCTGCTTGCTCATTTCAAGTTATCCTGGCTACCGCCCTGGATGAATGAGTGACCAGCAAGTTATAGATCCTTTGCAAATATTTGATAGCTCTGATAAACGAGCAGAGTGCTAGCAGAGAAGCAGGCAAGATGTAACTACCTAATGAAAGAACTAGTTAGTGCAAGTTAGTAGTCATGTTGCAGGTAGAGGTTGGCAGTCGTGATGTAAATGCTGATGATCTATAAACTTCCTGTGTCTGAATGAGTCTGTTCTAGCCTGCAATGCCTGCCTGTTTGTTAGTTTGAATGTGAATAAGAGTTAATACATGCATGTTTAAGCCTCAATTTTCATACATTCCAGGTTCCACACTTGTGAATGTACACTGTGTGATCAGGATGTATGTGAGAATATTCCTGTTAACACATACAGTACTGTATATGTTTATCCCTGCATTGTGACTTGCCAGCCTGTTTGCATACAGTGAATGTGTGCACACGTACTGTATGTATGTGTAGAGTATTAAGTGTCTGTATTGCTGCATGTGCGAGTGTGTGTTTGTTGGTCATCTGAGTAAAAAGAGGAAGCCAAGCAGGCCGAACAGGAGGCTCGAGGGTGTGTTCACTGTCCCACTTGAGGTATGGGTGTGGGGGTGAGGAGGGCAGTTCGTATAGGGCTCTAAGCAGGCAGCGTAGGCCATGACGTGCGCCACATAGTTCTGCTCTTTCACCCCATGGAACAGGTGAGCCATTGGGCCTTTGGCGTAGATGGCCACATCCTCCCCACCGTGGGTCTCAGCATCCAGTGGAACGGCAGCCTGTTGCATGTACTCCTCATCGTCTGGAGAAAAACAAGTAACAAAACACCATTTCACGCAATTTTCTGCTTGCCTCGTTAACTGTCAGAACAAATGCTTTGACAGACTGATAAATTAACCATGATGTCAATCCAGATTAACTTTAATCCACACTTGCAGTACGTCACCCGCAAGTACTGTAGGCTGTTTACCGCAATGTTATAATATCACTATTTGCTCACAGCTTTGAAAGTTAAAAACTAAATATCCTGCCTTTGACACATTGACATTAGTTAAGTGCGCTTATTACAATAGATTACACTAGATTCCCTGTGCCTGTCAGGTCAAATACCATCCACATCGCAGGACATCTCTGGATAGTTTTAAGATTACATTCCTCATCATAGATGTTTTGTGGCGGTTTTGCTCATAAAATGGTGTTTTGTAAATCTTCTGTAATTTACCCAATTAAACTTAATCACGACATTTTCAAAAGCCAGATGGGAATTTAAGTGCTTTTGATGAAATTACAGCATTTACTGCCTGAAGTTAACTGACAGAACTTTTTCCTCCCCCCAAAAAACAAACATACAATGCTGGAAAACAAGTCGGATACTGAAGTGCTATTTTTGTTATAATGTGAAACAACTGCAGGCTCGATTAGTGGTCCATTTAAAGCAATGTGGATTGATTGATGCAAAAGTGATTTGGCATCATCAGAATATAGATGCTGACTTTTGCAGCGCTTTACATTTCTCTAGATGGATTAATAAAGTTTTAGAAATGAATCCCTCACTTGTAATTGCATGTTCATTTAAGGCACCAGTGCACTTCTGAGACACAACTACTGGTTCCAAAAACATTAAGTATGCCAGGTCATTCCAAAAGAAAAAAAATGTTGTTGTGTTGTTTTAAAGGCAATCCGTCCTTGGATAGAAGTATGTCCACCTTCAAGTGTACACACTCTTGCAATGACTAAAGCGAATGGTGCAGAACAAGAGGAAGGAGGAACTGGATCATTGCTGCCAAGTGTTCCACAATGAAATACAAATAGCTTTTTCAGTGGAGTTACATGTACACAGTGAGGCCTGTGCAGAGAAGAAAACAGAAGACAGCACGGTGAATGCTATAAACATCATATTTCATCCTTGATTTCCAAGACACGGTCCTGAGTCAGCTGTAACCACATCAGTTCACGCTGTCTGTACACACATCAGCACAGATGACTGCAGCATCTGAAAGACATTAGTTTGTGCTTACAGTAATCCACCATTGTGATGTTTCCTCTGGTTCCATTTATGTGGACATAACCGGGACCGTTGGCATAGAGGATGCTGGTGAAAGGCATTCTGTCATCGGCTTTCTTTGGTGCCAGACCTGAATGACAAATAAAGGTGGAGATGTTGAGCAATAATACATTGGTCAGTGTATCTTCTTGCACAGAGGCAAAACAAACACAATTTCACATTTACTTTATGACACAAAAAAGGACTCATTCCATTTGTGAACACCTAAACCTACTCATTCCAGGCTAGTTTGATTGTCTTCCATGTATTGTTTAATTTCAAATAGAAACCCACTTTGTTATTCCACACTTTTCATGTCAATTTCAATGCAGACTGAATTCAAGTGTTTGTGCCTTGGACCATACCAAAGATGGGATTCCCACGGGGTGTGTTACCACCAAACGTGAAGACGTGGGAGTGGTCAGCAGTGACCACAGTGAGAGTATCGGATTCTCTGGTTAGCTGTGCAGCACGCTGAATGGCTCGGTCGAACATCACAGCTTCTGTCAGCGCCAGTTTGGCGATGCCGTCATGGTGGCCGTGATCAATTCTCCCTCGTAACAAAACAGCGAAAAACAAGCAGATCAGACCTGGTCCAAAACAACTGATTAGTACACCTCATGTTAACAGTAGCTTAAAGGAAAATCCCTGTTTGACACCTTCAAAAATAGGTGTTATAGATCTATTTTAAAGGCATAATTAAAAAAAAAAAATTAAGATCTCTGTTTTACATTAACAGCCATGCATTCTTGAAAAATTGGGTTTTAAAAGTCACTCAAGGTACAGACAACCATCATGACCACAATTCTTCATGACACGCTTGTTGAGATTTTAAGTTAGAGAGCTGCTCATATACTCATCTTCCACAAACAGGAAGTAGCCTTTAGGATTCTTGCTGAGGATTTGTATGGCCTTCTCTGTCATCTCCACAATGGAGGGATCACGTGTGCTGTTCCGGAAAACCTCAAATCTCATGTCCTTTGGCTCAAACAGACCTGGTACCACCGAAAAAAAAGAGGGAAGGAGTATTTTCCTGTTTTTTTTAATTGATTTTGGCACTTTACGGTGGTGATGATGAGTTAAATTTAAACTTGGCCAAGGCCAAGTGAGAGAGGTAGGAGGAAAATCATTGAACTGAACAATTGTAAACTACATATATGGGACCTTGTTATCAAGCTGTCTTGCTATGTTCTCAGTTACAATCCAAGCTTGTTCCAACCCATTGACCCCCATGAATAACAGACTACTGCATTTACTATTTCTATCCATCCGATTGATCAAAAACATGCACCGGTCATATTGATAATGCTGAGAATAAAACCAAATTGCTATTTTAAATGTAGGGACACTAACATTAGTAGAGTTCAGATTGTACAATTTCATTTATAACACTCATGAAAGCAATAGAAATGTGCAAGATGATAACAAATCTATTGCATCTGCATCACTGTCATACGCATCACAGCAAGAAACATGCCCTTTGGTTTTTATGACCATAGTTAGGGTTGATAATACCAGCTAACTGTGAATTTACAGTGCACCGTCATGATTACTTTGCGTGGCTGTAAAGATGAAAGCTGACCTTACTGGACTCGTCTCAAAGCCACTGACAAGGGTTCATGATTTAGATAAGAAGCCTGAGTAACACACGGAGGTTGAAATTGTGTGTGTGTGTGTGTGTGTGTGTGTGTGTGTGTGTGTGTGTGTGTGTGTGTGTGTGTGTGTGTGAGTGTATGTGTTGTGCATGTGTCATGTATTGTGGATTTTTTTCAGTCTTTTGTTCCATGTGCATGGTGCCAGTGTGTGTTTTATCGACTGCAATAAGCTCATGTGTGCTTATCTGTTCAACCTGATGTCTGCCTTTGATCACGTAGCTGTACTCACCCATGAGCCGATCAGTAGTTTTAACATTTATCTCGTCAAACTCCTTCCTGTGCCAAACATAGTGTGACTTCTTGTTCTGAAAAACAAACGAGAGGCCTCTTGAAGCTGTGGCTCATATCTTAAAATATATGGCAATATCCAACAGCAATGTTAAATGGATCCTACTGGTTTAGCCTTCAGCCACACATCAATGAGGTTCCTCTTGTCTTTGCGGTCCCCCTTGCGAGAGATGGAGGTAGGGTACTCGGGGTCTGGGGTGCCCTTTGGTGTCATGTACATCCTCCCTCCCCCCAGAATCACCTGAAAGTGACAAACGAGAGAGTGGAATCATTACATTTAGAACCCAATGATGATCAACATACTGAAGGATTATATTGCCATAACAATAGAGTTCTGCGTTTTTACAGACCTGCTGCTCCACTTCATCTCACATCTCATGTGTAAATAATTATTTGATTATATGCCTACAATTGAAACCAGTGAGGCTCTATGTGTCCTGAAGGTCAAGATGGAAAATGAAAATGACTGCAAGAGTACAGTACAGTGCAGTCTACTCATATGTCTCTGGCATTTTAAATGTTTAAGTTAGGTGTGTGCATCGTTGGTGTGACCTAAGTAAGTAATTGTCCTTTCTGGATGTCCATGTCTGTAAGGTAGTTGGTGAAAAAAGATAGTGTTGTTGTTGGCACCATGATCACATGTGGGATATCCTAACTAGTTTGTGTGTAAAGTCATCACAAAGGAAAGGGGCCAGTCAGAGATCAAATAGTGAAATCTTATACCAACAAAGTCATTACTGCATTACTGTGTTGTAAAATGCCACAAAAACAATGCTGTGTGGCATAAAAACTGCTATTTAACCATTAATGTGTGTAATTCTGTGACTATTTTTGCCTCTAAGGGCATGAGGAACTATTTAGCTGTTACTTAGATTTATGTTCACTGTGGTGCAACTGCTTTTATTTTAGTTATGCATAAATCACTACTTAGGAATAGTTTGTGTTATAACTTGGCTAAGTTTGAATATACACACAGCTGATGCAACAGGCTACAGGTTTTAGTGGAGGACAAAGTTTTCCCACTGCATATGAATGCACCATGAAAAAAACGGTAGGCTGTTCACTCAGAGCAGCCTGCAGTGGAAGTTTCCAGCCAAATTGGCTACAGCATGCAAAGATACAGGTAACAGAAAAGGTGTGCAATGCAGGAAGTTTCTCCATTATAGATTAAGAATTGATGTATCTGTGCAGTTGCTGTATCCTATTCAAACTTGGACCGGATGCAGTCCAATATGTTTTCTTGGTGCAGTTGCAGGTAAAAAGTAAAACAATTAAGTACAAATATGTGTAACGATAGTGAGCCACATGACTAAATGTGCCATACAATATGAAAAATGTAACGAAAATCACTGGGATGCTACCGACTGTCACGGCATCCTCTGCATGCCAAAGAGTTGTGTTATATAAGGGGGATGAAAAGTGATGAATTCAGAGATGGATATTATTAAACTGGACTAAATCTGAATGCAAGTCTTGCTCTTCTACCTTGCATGAATTCTACTGTTTGTTGAGATTCTTCTTCCCTGCACTTTGCCTCTCAGTCCTGTATTTTACAGAAGTCTTGTAGTGTTGTAAAAAGAATTTAAACAGAACAAAGTCATTGTGCACTCATTGGACTTTGTAAATAAAAAGTCATATTCTAATAAAACCCCTCGGTAACATCGGAGCAATATACTGCAAATTATATTACTGTACTTAAACTACTTCTAAACCGCTCCCTGTCATCTGAACAAAACAATGATCCAAGCACATAGAACCAGCGCAAGTAAGAAACTACTACTTTATTTCACTTGTGCAGTGAGCCATATAAGATTAGCACAGTGAATAATGGCAGGGGTTCCCAAACTTTTCCATGCCATGGCCCCCCAAACAGCATTAGCTTCTGGCCGGGGACCCCCTTTGCAAACCCACCGACAATGCTACAAAATATGTTAAGAAACATCAACTTTTAGAATGATTTTCTTACTTTTATTCACTATTCAATAATTATTACATTTGTTTAGCATAAGAATATTAACGAACATGTTTTCAACACTGTATTATATTCCCACTGAATAATTAACTTGATAAACTGTTGATAGACAAGAACAGAACAAAAGAAATCAAACCTCTCTCAATTGTGTGTGTTCACTATTCAATAATTGTTACATTTGTTTAGCATAAAAATATTATCAACTAACATGTTTTGCTTTTTTGCTTTTTGTTCTTAACTTCCCTCCAATTTTCTGAGGCCCCCCTAGCACTCCCCTGACGGCCCCCCAGGGTGCCCCGGCCCTCACTTTGAAAACCACTGAATTATGGTACAGCAATTTTTAAACTGAGCTTAATGTCTTGTTGTCTTTTTCTTTTTGGCATTAAAAAACATGCCAAACATAATTGTTCTTACATACATCAATGTCAACGTTTGTGACCAGTTGGGTTGCAATGTCGACACAGCCCTGTTTGTGAGCGCTGGAGGGAAGATCTGCATCACTGTACCAACTGCGGCTGACAGAGTGGGCATAAGCAGCGGCCGGGGAGGCATGCTGGACTCGGGTGGTGGTTACTACACCAACTGATTTACCTGAAATCAGAGGTAAAACTGTTAAAGCAGTCAGGTGGTGCAAATTAACCAATAACAAATGACAGTGGGTCTTATTGTGCTTGTTGGAGGTTTGCCTATTCAGTGTTTATTTTTGCTCTGGAGGAAGAAATCAGGACACTGGTTCAGTCATCAGTGGTCCCACAGTCTTCCTGGTAATGAAACCAAGTGGAACCACAGGCTACAGCAATGAATGAGTGAAAAATGGAAATCACTGCTCTTTATAGTTTCTATTTCCATTTTCATTTTCAGCGTTTGCCAGCCCAATTGCTAATAATTCAAAATGCCAATTTTCTCCCCCTTTTCTGGCACAAACGTTCAAAGTTTAACTTGAACAGTAAAATGCTACCTCCTGGAAACTTTGTATAATGAAAACTTTATGGCTTCATGAATAAATGTCAAAATAAACGCTACTTTTTAATACAATACAAAATTTACAGTACAATAGCCATCTGGGTATCTGTAACTTTATGTGACGTATTCTGAACATTGACCTGTTGACAGTCAAGCGACGGGGAACATGTTTATCAGATAATTGTTTTATTCCTTGTATTTTAATCTAAGGTATTGGTATTGCATTTCATGAGATAAGAACGTAATTCAAATCGGTGACCTTGCCATTATACAGCACACCCACCCAAGACATTTTGGCTCCTTACCTTGTGCTTTAGCACGGCGAAGAACCGAATAAACCTCGTTACCGAAGGTGGTGTTACACTCGTAGGCCACTGCGTTAGCACTGAGCCCTAATGTCTTAGCGTTGGCCTTCACCCCACAGTGGTAGGCTGTAGCCGTGCTAGCGCTGTCTGCTACCTGCTTATCCACACTGTAGGTCTGTGGAGCAGAAACGCAAACACCATTAAAGACAAGAAAGGAAGCAAACATATATTTAAAGTGGTGTTTCCCTTTCTCTACTGTAGGTGAGAGCATGGAGACACCAAAAACACTGAACTCACGCTCACACATACAATTACAGCGATTGAGGGATTATACTAGGTCATGAAGCCGAATCCAGCTTTAATCTGACAACAATCTGTTGCCACTGTTTCTACCACAATGTCAGCATTTTCAGTTAAAGAGCAGATTTGAGCTAAATCCTTTGAAAATCTTTTCACACAAAGGTTTGAGTATTTAAGTCACAGCGGGATGGTAGGGCAAGATGCAACATGTTGAGAGAGCAAAGCATGTGAAAAACTGACACACACATGCTAAGCTTTCTGTCTCTGCACTTCTTCTGCAGAGCATCTCTGTCTGTCTCTTTTTCAACTTTCCCCTCCATGGATCACACTGTACTGATTTACCAAGTAACCACGGGCACATACACACACATGCACATGTGTGAATAACATACTCGAGTGTATTCTCATGCAGTACGTCTCCCTCTCTCACTCTCTTTCTCTTTCTCACACACACAGCATCTGACCAGAGAGCTCATCCTTGGAGTGCATCCACTGATATCAGTGTTGATAGTGTGTGTCTGTCTGTGTGTCTGTGTGGTTGTGTGTGTGTGCGTGCGTGCGTGTGTGCGTGCGTGCGTGCGTGCATGCGTGCATGCGTGAGTGCGTGCGTGCGTGGAAGTATTACTGACGTTATGGGGACATAAATCTGTTAACACAGTCACAATGTGGGGACTGGCCTTGCGCATGGGGAGAAACTGAGCCAAATTTTTGGATAAATTTTAGGGTGAAGACTTAGATTAGCAGGTTTAAATTTAAGGTAAGGTAAGGATTAGGATTAGTGGTTAAGGTTAAGGTTGGGTAAATCTCCAAGAAATGAATATGTCTATGTAATGTCCCCAAAAGTGATGGAAATATGACCATGTGTGTTGGTGTGCATCTGTGTGTGTGTGTGTGTGTGTGTGTGTGTGTGTGTGTGTGTGTGTGTGTGTGTGTGTGTGTGTGTGTGTGTGTGTGTGTGTGTGTGAGACAGAGTATTTCAGAGGTCGTAGAGTGCAGAGACATCATAAAGAAGATGGAACTTTGTTTCTTTGGCCTGTTTCGTAACTGGAAAGCATTTTGAAAAAAGCACTCATGAAACATGCTAAATTACTGCATTGCCATTATCACTGTCCCTTTTCACAATTAGACTTACAAATTATACAAATTTAATGCTTTAATAATGTTTGAAAAGAGATGTCTTGTAAAAAGCTAGCATTATTAAAAGCTACAATAAAAGTTTAGAACTTTGACTGAACTGATCAATATGTATATTTATATCCCAAATTATTGAAAATAAAATAAAGGCACCAACTGTGGAAGAAAAAATAAAGGTTGAAAAGAAATTTTCTATTTAAGTAGTAAAGCTTTGAATGGCACATGAGATTATTGTTAATAAAACAGTCTTCTTTCTGAGCCAAGGGGAATAATTCATAAAACACAGCTGCAGCTGCATGATGAAACCCTGCTGGCTCTCTCAAGTTAGAAACTGTGTTGTACTTCACAGTAATTCATGGACGAGTAATGACTGACGGAGTCCTGGTCAACAGTGTCATGTTGTCACCTTCGACAGGGCCACGTATGGGAAGGTGTCCATGGCCAGCATCGTCTCCTCCCCTGATCTGCCTTCCATCTGACCTCGCAGGATTCGAGCTGCCGACACTGTGGACACGCCCATCCCTGGGAGAGAATGATTGACAGGTGCAGGTTCACTGATACGGTCTGTCTTCAGTTTTTTTTTTAGCTTCACTTTTTCATTCTACAGACATATTGAATGACATATTAAAGAAACTCTTATATATCAGTATTCTGAGTGTTGTGTGAAGATTCTGCTGCTCTGACGCCACAGAGCCCAGAGCGCTGTTCTCTGTCCAGTTGGGCACATTTCAAAAATCCTGACCGGAAATATTAAAACATGCATGTTTTTAAAAGCTCAGACTATAATTGTTAGAGGGGAGGAAAAACGTTTTGATTGGGTAATTTTCTACGCAAACAAAATCAAAGCATGTCAGGGACATTACCATCAACTGAATCCACAAATACAGGGCATTTAAGGCAGCGGTTTTCAAGGAGAACCACATTTTCAAACAAAATCATCACACTGACCAACACTGACTCGTCCAGGCAAGTATTCAGACCACTATTGATAGAACATGTAACGAATGAACATAAAGACACAGCTATGTCATAATTTGACGCATAAAACAACACATTATTTGCCTTTTGATGAGTTTTTCTACAGTAATTAACAGACCTGTTTTCTCTCTTCTTGTGGTCCACTATTGATTGGACTGCACCCCTGACTTTGAAAACCATACTTCACGAAGGCCGTGTCACTGTGATGCGCTCAATTCCCCCTTTAACATCACGGTCATAAAACTGAGAACATGTTCTGGGCAGGGCATTGCTGGAGTGATGCACAAAGAAAGCTCAGCCTCGACCACCCAGAAGTGTGACTCAGTAGGTCTGATTTAAAGCAGATATCTGAGTCGTTAACAGGAAAAACACTCTTAGTCTCTGCGCCTTTAAGCAGCTCCCCTTACAAAAATGACTGTCATGCCTCAGCAGCTGTAAATATACTACACAAGTGACAATTAATGTGAAAAACTTGCCAATCAAATCCAATCCAGATGGAAAATTTCCCCGACTGGCAATAGCCATCCCTCTGGTTGAAAGTACAGTCACGCTGCACTGCTAAAGGAGGATACATGTGGCCTGTGAGAAGTGAATCTTCAGGGTGGCAGCCACACCTTGCGTTAATTGGGATTGGCACCTCAAAGGCTCAAAGTATTTAACCACTAGTCATGTGTGGAGCAGTGGTTTTATGAGTAGTGGTAGCAGCAAAAGTAGAGAACAAGAAGACTGTAAAAAATTGGATGTAAGCAATGCACAATATAAAATGTAGAAAAAATAAAAAGTTTCGCAACTGTTTTGTGTGGAAGAAACAAGTCAACACGTGTTAGACCTCAAGGATACACACAATGCATTCTGGTTAAGCAGCAGCAAATGGAAACATAGCTTCAGTTTGTTTCCAAGAAAGCACCTTGAGGTGTTATTCCACCTCCAGAGCTTCTAAAAAACACAACACAAAGTTCAACAAGTCGTCATAAAAAAAAAAAATCAAAGGTGACATTCAAAGCCTTGCAACAGGAGTTTTGTTTCTGGCCACCTGATGAATATTAAGTTTAATATTCGTTCTCTGGCTCAGTTTCGGTCTCCACCAACGCCTGAGGGAGATATGTGGCCAGCTAGTTGAAATGAACTGAAACACACATAAGTGCTCTGTAGAGCCAGGAGAAAGTTAAAGGTGCTAATTCTCTGGGGGTTAGTCCCTACATGCATCCTGTTTCACATCACTTTTCATAATTTGACCCGTTTAGTCAAGCAGAACTACTGAGCAGTAGAGAAAACAAAGCAGCCTTTGCAGGGAATGAGATGTGAACTCCTCCTGTCTCAGAGATTAATGGCACACGACTTTCTGCCTTTCTGCTTCTGACTCACTGTCAAGCCCACGTAATCAATTTTAAGCGTTTGAACAAATGACTAAAGCTGTCCAGAGGTTTATTACAACCACAGGCTCATCAGCCCTCACTGATCTACATACTGCAAACATACTGCAACTGAACACACTCGAGCATTGCCTTGCATTGCATATTGGGCATATATTTGTCATAGAGGCTGAGAGAGGGGGCTTCTCCTCTTCAAACTTCACAATGAAGTCAATATTGAATGTTTGCCGGAATAGACTCAGTAATGACAGCGTGACCTACCGTCGCCGAGGAACAGGATGATGTTCTTGGCCTGGTGATCCCGGGGGCGGAGTTTCAGCGCAGCATCCAGTGTTTCTCTGGCCTGAGCATCCCAGTAGGCTGGTTCCTTCTCAAGTTCGTGCAGCGCTGCTCCGTGGAAACACACACATAGACTGAGAGTGGGTATGGGAGAGTGAGGATGGATATGAGCAGATCGCAGAGATTTCGGCTGTGCGTTTGATATTGACTGTTTAGTATGTGTGAGAGTAAAGCTCCAGTGCAGAGAGGCTTCAAGTGTGCCTGTAGGTGCCTGCACAATCATGCCTCCCCTCTGTTGTTTTCTGACACTTTTAATTATATTTGGCCGTAGGTTAGAGAGGAGAAGAGGTTTTTCAAGAGGGGTCAAAAAGACAAAAACAGCCAGGAAGACGCTCTGTTTTCTGTCTGTCCATTCTCTGTGAGAGCCTCACAGTGCAGGAAGTCAAATAGGGACGCCCAAAACAACGGAAAGTCAAACAGTCCATCCCACAGTTTACATAAACAGGTAGACGGACAAAAAATATACTCACACACGCTTTTGTGCATCTACATCAACACAGACTCTCCATTACACCTACACACCTGTTTGTGCTCATGAACCAAGTTCTCAAGCACAATCTGTCCTCACACACTCACCCTTTCCCAGGTCGAGGTTACCTGCAAGAGTTACCCTGCGTGTCCATTTGTCTGCCCACAAAGTGCTACTAATATCCCAACCGCAGGTAGCAATAAGAACTCCTCACCTTGGCTCTCCATAGCAGCCAGGCCCACAGCCAGGAGTAAGGGGCCCACAAGGATGCACAGGAGATTGGGGGCCCCGCAATGTGGCGTCTGCATCTCTAATCCGAGCGACCTGGAGGCTGGGGAGGTTGACACTGCCGGCTTTCAGAGCAGCACACCAAGACCAAAACACAGAGGCACAGGCAGGGAGTGTGTGTGGCTGCTGAGACCTCCGGCCCTGCCTTTTTAAAGCCCCACTGGGTGTGTTGTAAGGAAGGGCCAATGCCAGCTCATAGGCTTAGAGCCACAAAAGAGGGAAGAGAAAATGTGAGAGAAGGAGGAAGAGCCAGGAGAGAGAGAGAGAGAGTGAGACAGAGAGAGAGAGAGAGAGAGAGAGAGAGAGAGAGAGAGAAGCTGGGACCACACAAGAGCTCTCAAGCATCGCAGCCCCTCTACTCACTTTGATTCCTGCAAATGCACCACCCCCATTTTATTGTTTTAAAAGGTTGTTTTAATTTTGCTCTCCCTCTTTTCACTGGCTCCACCACTCTGAAGTGTGTATGATAGGAATTTGAATGGTCCTTTGATGTGGTAAATGCATAATGGGTCTTTCTATGCAGCAGCCCCTTTAACAGAGAGAGCAAAAATGGCTACCCAATTTGTGTTGGCATCCATCACGATACAAATCATAACGCTCTCTCTTTCCATTTCTTTCCCCCCATCCCCTGGAAAAATAGTCCAAGGGAGGAAAGGGAACGTGGTCCAACCTATTCTTGAGAATGTCATGATTGAGTCTTGATGTGCTCTGCTTTTCATGTCAGGAAAATGGTCATATTTCCATTTCCCCCCCTTGGAATTTTTGCATTTAAAAGACCCCAATATTTTCCCTCTCTCACCGAGTCAACTTGGCTGGTTTTTCCGTGGGAAGTGAAGCGGGGTTAGCATTTTTCTTCTGTGAGGTAGTGGAGACCGCCTGCAGAATGAAAATGTCTCTCTTCTACGCAAACACAACAGTTAATGTGTGAAATGAAGTGAGTTGGGCCAACTTTGCTCCACACAGCCAGAAGAATCAAATCCCCGCCGAACGGCTCTTGCCTCGTGAACCCGCGAGGTTGAATCTCGTTACAATTCAGAGCTCTGGAGGACCTCTGCTTTCTGCCAACTGCTCACCCGTTGCCAGCAGGGGTTTGCAGTTAGTCACATGTGGCTAATCAAGACTGCAATAAAATCATAGCAGCAATCTGGGTAAAGAGGCCTCACATGATGTAGCTCACACCACATGAACTGAAAATACCAGCGGCAACGTGCAAGAGCAGGAAAACTTGTGGAGGCATGTGTGTCTGTCCATTTGTTATGGGTTTGCCCCTGAGAGAAAGTCGAGCTTATGTTGGGAAAGTCAAATTGGTTTCCTGCAAGACAAGTGTAAACACCTGGTGGCTGTTTTCGGTCTCAGCGCGGATCATACATCCACCGAAAGGTGCTTAGATGCTTTTGTTGGCTGATTATATGGCAGGCTCGAATGCTTGTGGGAATGCAGCAAACTCCTGGGAATTTAGATTGAAAACGTAAATAAAGTTAAAGAACTAAAGTTTGCTTCACACACATTTCAGTATCAGAATCAATTTCTGGTGTCTGACATTCAGCATCTAGAATTAAAGCCATGCCGCTGCAGGCACATTCAGAGGTTATACATATTTCTAACCTGATCTACTATTTATAAAAAACAGTCATTTGTTTATGTTTGTACTTACCTCCAAGGGGTAAATATCAAACTTTCCCATTGACTAAAACATATTTCATCCTTTTATTACCCCAAACAAACGCTGAAAAAAGTCAAACAAAGCTGTTGTTTTTTCAACATTTTTTTTCTCACTCCAGTAACTGAAAATTAGAGAATTAGTTTTTTAAGTTAAACCAAACTTTCTAATTTGTGTTTATGGTTGAACTTCTTTTTTTCAGTTAAACTGAATAAATCTATTAAATTGAGTCAAAGTCAAATATTTAGTGTGATCATTTACTTCCAAAGCTGTATTTTTTCCAGTAGCCAGTCATGACTTCTGGTATCAAGATCCACTGAAATAATCATATGCTGAGGGATAAGGACATGTGTGTGTGTGTGCGTGTGCGTGTACATATATATATATATATATATATATATATACGGCCTCTTACGGAGAGCAAGCGTATACAGGATATTTATAGTGTAGCAGATGGCGACTTGTATGCCCTATTGAGATCACGAAGCAGAGGAAACCGTACAGCGGGGGCTCTTCTTCATCATGTGGTGTGTTAACACTGATTTCCTGTTCTACCCAACCAAAAAAACACCTGTTCGTGGATTTCAAACCAGCCTAATAAAGAATAATCACTATTTGTAACAATGACATGAGCAATTGTTGCTACTCTTCTTCATCTTCTTGTAAACGTCTGTGACATGTTTTAAAAACCTCCACATGACTGAAGCTGGTGGAGGTCATTGTATTAAATTTGTTGAATCCAAAGCTCCACACCACCTCCCTTTCTGAACATAAGATATTGAGCGGTAACAGACCAACTCTAGTAGCTACATGTTCTGTTGAGGGCTTTTTAGATATAACTTCCCTCAGTGAAAATCTATCCTCACGGTGTCCCCTTGAGGTGTATGTCAACTGGCACTCTGGTGTGTAAGACATGGAAAATGTAATGTTGATGCCCTAAAGTTGAAATGCAATACCCTAAGAAAAACACGTGGGGGAAAAGCTGGAGAAAAACATCTGGGGGTCTTGTCCACTGTCACAAAAAAAGCAAAATAATAAGATGTAGACCTAGAAGTTCGTTACAGGGGTTGCCTTGTGTGCTTGATATGCAAGAAACCTTAAATAGACCTTTTTAAAGTGTATAGAAATATGCACTGCTTTTACAGTTACACACATTCCTTCACACACACAAGCGCTCGCTCTTTCCAGCATCTGGATCTTGAGTCAGACTAAAGTAAATTACGAAGGTTTTACTTCCCTCGGCTTCCCCTCTCTGAGCTCTTGACAGGCAGGGCTCCTTTAACCTAAAGATTCTGTAAATTACAGTGGTTGGCCTGATTCTGTGTGTAGATTACAACTCATGGAAGGAAATATTTAGGTTCAGGTTGTCAGGACAAGGATATACACTTGCTTGGTGCCAGACCACACAGCAACCATTTCAAAGAGAGAGCCAAATCCTTTTCCCTGACTTTTTAACTGTGGCTTTTACAAGGGATTTCTGAGATATGACAAGTAGAAGGCAGGCGGATTGGAGGGACATTGATGGTGAAAGCTGTGGATGCTTGAGATGGTGAGGGTCAGACCTGCAGTAGAAAGACTGAAGAGATGGACAGACTAACAAATCTTAAAGAGAAAAAAACAGACAGGACACTGCTGGAACAAGTAAACTAAGTCTGCAATGATGCCTGTCATCTATTCTGGCCTCCTCTCAAACACACACTCACAGAGTGACATCCACAATGCAGATGAAGAATATATCTAGATCAGTTTAAGAAGGTACCATAAATGATGTAACCCCCTTTTAATGTGAAGTGCTGGTGACTGAGATCTCATCTCAGAACACTTGGAAGACCAGTCATAAAAGGTTTTACTGCTGCCATGCAACTCAACTGGGGGACAATTAGAAGTGAAGCACAGAGAAACCCACATCCCGACTCAAAGCGGCTCACAGCAGCAACGTCAAGAGATTGCTACCTCAACATCAAACAGTCCGACAGCTTTGAGAAGTGGCCCCTCTTAGTTTTTAATTGGACTCATAAAGGAAATATGGAGTTTACCCTAATTACGCTGTTGTGTGTGTGTGTGTGTGTGTGTGTGTGTGTGTGTGTGTGTGTGTGTGTGTGTGTGTGTGTGTGTGTGTGTGAAATGGTGAGTAAATTAAAGAGACTGGTGTCGCAAGGGGCAGAGAATATGTGAACATGACACAGAGAAAGAAAAGTCTCTATGTGTGTGTGTGTGTGTGCGTGTGTGTGTGTGTGTGTGTGTGTGTGTGTGTGTGTGTGTGTGTGTGTGAAATGGTGAGTAAATTAAAGAGACTGGTGTCGCAAGGGGCAGAGAATATGTGAACATGACACAGAGAAAGAAAAGTCTCTATGTGTGTGTGTGTGTGCGTGTGTGTGTGTGTGTCTGTGTGTGTCTGTGTGTCTGTGTGATTGCAAACATGCCTGCCTGCTTCCCTGTGATGTGTTATAATTGTCCACAGTTTGTTATGTCTGACTTCAGACCTAAAAGTTGTGACATGGAAAAAAAAAGTCAATTGCACTGAAGTCCAAATATCAAGGCTGACAGCTCCAGCATTTACTGTCTGCATTCAAGAATATACTACATTTGACATCATGTCATAAAAAAATGCTTTCATGGGCTCATGGTAACCACATCAAATATTTGCTTATGGCTGTTAGTCGCCTAACCTTTGCCAGTTTTCTCGCTCACTCACAATATAAAATTGTGACTCACCTGCACGGCCACATCCAGTGAGGAGAAGTAAGCTTATCAACAGTATCATCTTGCGCCTGATCCTGAAACCCTCCTCAGCGGTCAGATACTGTGCTGTTAAACTTCTCTCCACTTTCCTCTTCTTGCTCCTCTCCTTTTCCTTCCACCTCTGCTGTTTTCATGGGTCTCAAAATGCCTAATTACGATCTGCCTCTCACACCTCCTTCTGGTATAATGGCGTGCGAAGTTTCTCACCTCCGAGGTATCCAGAGAAGTAATAAATGACTGATGGAAAACACAAAGTTACTTTCCCTCCACCACTACCATTTTGTAGCCTTGGCTTGCATCTTTTGTGTGAGACAGAGGCAGAGGAGGAGGGGGAAACACACTTATTGGGACACACACATATCTGCACCACCAGCAGCACTCACCTTTTCACCAGTTTACGTCAGAAATACCCATCAAATCAGAGAGCGGAGCCGTTTGTCTCCCCACGCTGCCCATCTCTTTCCTCCACAATGCATCAAATCAAAGTATTTTCTTCTGTCGATCCTTTGTGGACGTGTGTCTGTCAGCAGCTCGCACAGGTTGAAGCTTTGTAGTTTGCTGCAGGAAATGCCTGAATTGGTTTCAGAGGAGTCAAAGTGCAGCAAAGGGTTTAAGGAAGGAAATGAAGTGTGTGGATGCTGTAAATGACTGAAAATGAGCATTATGCAGGAGGACAGAAGCCACAGAAACCCAGAGCGGTGTATTCGTATTCAGGATGGTCAGGCTTGGTCTGATGGGAGAAAACAAGACTTCTAATCAACACGCACAGCCGCGGTGTACCTGCCTCGCATTCCTCGCCTCCCACTCAACTAAAAACTCTGCTTACTTGAGATCACATCAAACAGACATCAAAGAGCACTCATTACACAAGCCATCACACATGCACAGAGAGGTTTGAGGAGGTAGAAAGAGCGAGCCAGGGTGGAGAGGAGAGGAGGTGGGAAGACAGAGGGGGTGAGGAAGAGCAACGGCACTCTTGCTGCATACAGAATATCATTCAAAACAAATCAATTCCGGCTGCTGTTTTCCTCACCTGGCAAGACCAGGCAGAAACACTAGAAAGAGCCAAACAGGGAACAGTGTGCAAAAAGATTCCCAGTTTTTATTTCAGCCTAAGTGAAAGAAAATGTAGGCCAAGAAGATGGATGTTTAGAAATCACGGAGTCCAATCAGTGTGGTGGAACAGCATGGTCTCGCTCTTCGTCGTCACCGCTTTTGTTTTTCTTTCTGAAAGGGCGCCAGAGAGAGTTCCCCTCTCCTGCACGGCCACCCAGGCGTGATGCTCGCGCTTGTGGGAGGAACATTGTGTCAGGTGGTGAGGTCGGGAGACTCCGCGACTGGCGCTTGAGGTCAGACGGTGGTTTATTTTCCTAGGCAGGCCTCTGTCCAAAAACATCCTCTGCAGCGTCCTCGCTGTCCGCCAGGTGCTGACTAGACGGGGCCTGTTCGCAGAGCGAGGGGAGCTGCTGCGAGACGGACAGCTTCTTTCATTCAGCTGGTCTGGCGGTATGCATTCACATTTTCGGGTCACACGCTCATGCACGGATTGCCAATAAGGCATGAGGTTGACATTTCTCGAGGACCACACTGGACCACCCTGCATGTACTGTGGATAAATCTGTTATTCACAGGGTTAGACTACGAGCTTCGTCAGTGACCTGTATGCCCTGCAGCAACAGCAACCTTTTTCTTGGTCTCTGGCTCACTTGCATTTTCACAATAGATGAGTAAGCTGCAAAAGTAAAGAAATGTTCAGTGAAGAGGTCTCAACCTTCGCTGATCCTGAAGAAAGTGGAGGACAGTGTCCCGGTGTTATTTTTGTCCTTATCTGCTTCTCTCAGCACCCTTTACACAGCTGACCTCACTTTTCATCTAACACCATCATCTAGTCAATTTTTGAATGTGTTCAGTTCTTTGGTTTATGACCAAATACCCACAAAACTAATGACATGGACATCAGCCATAGCTGTAGTTTGAGTTGAGCACTAATTATCAACTGTTAGCATGTTAGCATGCTAAACTAAGATGTTTTAGCATTTAACTCTCGCTTGATGTACGATTCCAGCTCCATAACAGTTCGAGGTCTCCTTTGTCCAGACTCTTTTACTACAGAGCCATGCTGTTGGAATACATTCAGAGTGTGGCTTGGCGTTGTCTTGCTGAAATAAGCAAGGCCTTCCCTGAAAAAGACATCTGCTTGGCAGCGTATCTTGCTCCAAAACCTTCATATATGATTCAGCATTAATGGAGCCCTCACAAATGCGGAAGTTACCGATGCCATCTGCAATAACGCATCGCCATCCCATCAACTTTTTCCAGTCTTTTGTTGCTGGCATCAAATTCTAAATGAAGATATAACTTAAAAAAAAAAAAAAAAAAAAAAACTGTGAAATTTCTCAGTTTCAACATTTGATATGGTTTTTGTGCTATTTTTAATTAAATATGTTTCAATGTTTTGCAAATTTCTATTTTTGTTTTATGCAGTGTCCCAACTTTTTTGAAAATGGGGTTGTGTGAATCTGTTATGTACGGAGCCCCCTAAGGGACATGGGGGGAGAAAAAAATTTGATGGGTGAAACAAAAAACAAAAAACGACGAACCTTTGCGAGATCTCGCAAAGTGAACCGCGTAAACCAGAAGCTACACAATGATGGAGCGCCCAACATCACCCCTGGGAGTTGAAGTTATGGAGGACGATTTGGAGAGATCCCAAAAGATGATGTCATGCGGATGAAGCCATGTCTACAGCCAAGAACTGATTTAATGTCTTTACAGGTGAGGCCCATACCAAAATAAAACTTAATAACCTCCCATGGAGGATGCGTATACTCCATCGTTGTGTATGTTTTCTTTCCGGTTACTGACCTGGAAGCACATTGCTTTAAAAGAAAAAACTGCGAGATCTCACAAAGGTTTGTCTTTTTTTTTTTTTTTTGTCACCCATCAAATTTTTTTCTCCCCCATGTCCCCTTAGGGACTCCGTAGTTATGGAGTGAGGCCTCTTTCTGATTAAAAAATGTTAATTGGCATAGATGAGCAAGCACAAAAAGTCTGAAAATCTTGCAATTCACCAAAAGATCTGCGTCTTTCTGTGGGAAGTCCCTTATACCTAAACATCCAGCCCCAAGCTTAAATCTCCAGATGCTTGTTGGGGTAGCATAGTGACAACAACATTCAGGCTGGGAAAGAGGTTCAAGAAACCACTAAAGTGCTTTGTGTGAAACCGCAGTTTGAAGCAGTGTCTCTGACGGCTGTTTGTGGCATAAAGACGTGAAGAATCAATCTGGATGCATGCAAAAGCTGGCGAACGAGGAAATGCATTTGATATTTAATTGAGTGTGGAGTATCCCAGCAGAGAACAGATTGTTTCAATGTTTTGTTTTCAACTTTCAACCCATAAACACATTGCCAAGGCTTTATTAAAACCATTTTGCAATGAGTTGACCTTGATGTGTGAAGGCCATGATTCAGCTCAGCTGGAGAATGTCATGAATCCCATGAAGGAAGAAAAATCACTTTGAGCCTGTTGAGCCCCACCTGTCCCTGCACATTCACCTCTGACTGTCATATTATCGGTTGCTTTAAGCATTTTTTATGGTCCATTTCTTGTTTGTCCCATCTCAGTCGTTGTTTAATTAAGTAACATTTTTCTTGTCCCTGAAGAATAATTTCTGTCTGTCAAGCTCCTGCTGTGCCAATAGAACTATTATTACTGGAATTGTTTTGAATGCAGCGCCACTTTCATCCAACATCAGTCAAGAAAAACTCCCTCAAACTTA